>NW_021319142.1:0-36814 GCF_001605985.2 Dendrobium catenatum | reverse complement strand
TTGGAAGGGTCAGTAGAGGTAAGGAGTAAGCATCTAATTGTGGTTCTCTGCCAGCTTCAGGAGGAAGCAAAAAGAGATAGGTTCTCTACCTTGTCGGGGTGGCAAAAAGAGGTTCGTTGTAAAGGCTTCTCCGCCTAGCTGTGGGGGCTAAAGGAGAGTCACGATTGTAGTGCAATACTCGGAGGGCGCCTCCAGGGAGTGGACGTAGGCCGAGTTGACCGAACCACTATAAATCTCTGTGTTCTTGTTTCTTGCTTCCGTACTTTAATTTTCGCATTTATTTTTCTCGTGGTGTGATTTTGGTTTATGTGATCTTTTGTTCTTTGTGAAAAGAAAATTTTTAAAATACCAATTCACCCGCCCTCTTGGTTAGCTTGGGCCAGTTCTATAGGGCTTAACATCCCTAACGAACTTTCATTTTATAATGACAAAACAATTACTGTTTGAGTTAACACTTAAGGCAATTTTTCTCCTATGCTCGCCCTCAAAGAATGTTCAATTTAAAAATAAGGGATTCCAATGAAAATAAAAACCACAACAACAAATTAAAAAGAAACATGTACAACAAACACAAACATAATAACATAATACACATACATCAAACAATGTCAAATAATATAAATAATATATCAAACAATAAATAATGACTCCCCCTTTTGGCAACAACAAAAAGGAAAGTACCACTTGAAAGGATAAATTTCAATGGATAAATTAAAATAAAAGATGAAGAAGAAGATTTTAAACTAATTACAAATACAATATTAATGTCCTAATGCAAAAAAAAAGTCTGAGGATTTCAATCAAAGAATAATTAAGATAAGAAAAGTCAACCAGGTTCTATATTCATTTTAGACATATCAAAAAAATAATAATTATTGCAAAAATGATTAAATAAAGGCTAATTAGTTTCTAGTTCAATAGTGAAGATTATTTTTTATTATATGGATTTGTATAAGAGATAGAAAGATAAAGGAATGAATATATGAAGCTTCTAGTTGGCGACATTGCGCATCTTTTAAATATTTGGCACACTTTGTGTATCTTTTAAATTTGGGCTAATTTTGTGCATCTTTTCACGTTGGAGTATATTGCTTCATCTTTTTAAATTTATGGCATATTTTGTGCATCTTTTTATGTTTGACATGCTTTGTGCATCTTTTTATAATTTTAGTGTTTCCAATATCAATAAATCTTTAAATAAATTCTAATAATTAATAAAAATAAACACATTAAAGAAGAAGTAAAATAAAAATAGGTCATCTATTTTGGAACAATTATAGTTAAATAATATTTGTCTATAAGAATATGAAATTGATCTACTAATCTACATCCAATCATAGTTTAATTTAACATTTTGCGAGACTAAATTTTGCAAAGAAACTAATTTGTAGAGAAAAGTAATTCAAAATTTCATTCTATTGTGAATCTGTCTTCAATGAATATGATTTTGATGATAGCAAACACTTCTATTTCTCTACAACTTCCTTGACTACTAACATTTTTGGTCCACAAGATCAGACTATAATTTGAACTAGCTCAAGATTGGGTAGACAAGGTTTAAGTCAATTTGTATACTTTTTTCCTTTCTTGAGTATATTGTAAATTAAGTTGTTCCTAATGCTAAGTAACCATGCACACACACACTTGGGAGAATTTTTTTGACTATTTTTTAGAGTTCTCTATTTTTTCTCACATCATCTAGGAAAATCCAACTATCATCCTGGATGATCAACTAAAAAAAAAACCTAATTAGGGGATCATGGTTGTCGCAGCCATCATTAAGCACATCATCCTAAATGATCTTTATATCGATCAGGAAGATAGACTCAAATAAGAAATAATCCGCTGCCAGATCTATTTAGGTATTATTTATTTTTGGACATCATCCAGGACATCGTCCTGAATGATGCAACACAATTAGACCTAAATTAGTCTGGTAATTAAGGTTAGATTGCTCGATCAATTCACCCTGGACGATTGCAGGATCAGCCAGGATGATCAGTTCAAAAAACATTTGTTGTTCTTAGACGATCAATATTGGCCAACTTCCATTCAGGGTGATGTTCTAGTTGATTTTCTTAAGATTTAAAATAATTGTTTGGGATAATCATGAGATCAGCCCGGATGATCAAGCTATTTTTTCATCATCTAGTTATCCATCCAGGGTGATGCGCTGGACAATATTCGACGATTTAAACTAATCGTAAAGGATAATATATTATCATCCTGGATGATATGAACAATTTCCTTTTAATCATCCAGACTTTCCTGAATCATCCTAATTGAATTGAGCTGATTTTGTACTGATCGTACAGGACGGTCGTCCGATTATTCTGGATGATAAAGTCGGTAAGTTATAATTAATGATCTTTTATGAAGCTCTTATATTTAAGAGAACTTGTTCTACCTTTTAGAATATCCTTTACTACTATTTTGACTTGAGAGAGCCAAGAGGAGAGGGAAAGCAAGGGAGAGAGAGAGAGAGAATCTTTTGAGGGCGAGTTTGTGAGGTGGTTCACAAAGGTTGCTCCAAGAAAGAATCCATCATCTTCTTCTCTAGTCTTCATGCTTATTTCCTTGGGGGTTCTAGAGAGGTAAACTTCAGCATCTGATTAAGGTTCTCTTCCTGCTTCAGGAAGAAGCAAAAGGAGTTGGGTTCTCTGCCTGCTTCTAGAGGAAGCAAAAAAAGTTGGATTCTCTGCCTTACCTGGGTTGGTGGAAAGGAGGTTTGTAAAGGCTTCTCTGCCTTACTATGGGGGAAAAAGGAGAGACACTAAGTTTACTGCAATACTTGGAGAGCGCCTCTTGGGACTGGACATAGGTTATGTTGATTGAACCACTATAAATTTTTATTTTCTTTATTACTGCTTCTACATTTAATTTCAGCACTTTAATTTCTATCGTGAATTAGTTTTTGTATTAATATTGTGTTTTGATCGAAATAGCTTTTAAAATACCAATTCATCCCCCCTTTTGGTTTGCATTTTGACTAGTTTATAAGAGCTTAACATCACTAATGAGCTTTCAAGTGGTATCAGAGTAGGAATCATAAAATCTAGTTTTAAAAAAAATTTAATTTTAATCGATGGCTAACTTTGGAAATCATAATACAAAAGAAGGATATTCTATTATACGACAACCATTGTTGATAATATTCCTTTTGATTTTTGGAAAACTTGTATGTAATTTTCTTTTCTTTATTACTGCTTCTGTATTTAATTTCAGCACTTTAATTTCTATGGTGAATCTTAGTTTTTGTATTAATATTGTGTTTTAATCAAAAGATTTTTTAAAATACCAATTCATCCACCCTTTTGATTAGCCTTGTGACTAGTTCATAAGAGCTTAACATCCCTAACGAACTTTCAAGTGGTATCAGTGCGGGAATCATGAAATCTAGTTTTTGAAAACTTTTGAATTTTGATCGATGGCTAACATTGATAATCATAATATAACGGAAGGATATTGTATTACACGACCACCTTTGTTGATAATATTCCTTTTGATTTTTTTAAAAACTTGCATGTCTACGCTTTTACGATCGCTTGATTATCGTGTGTGGATGCTTGTTAAAGAAGCTTATACACCCCCTTCTCATGAACTTAATGGAATTAAAACTGAAGTTCTTTTCACTAAATGGTCTTTTGATGAAAGAGATTTAGCACAACTTAATGCAAAATTCTTGAACTATTTTTTCTATGCTTTGAAATCTGAAGATTATATGCATATTTCAACTTGTGTAACTGGTAAAGAAATTTTGGATAGATTATGTGTAACTTATGAAGGAACCAAAAAAGTCAAATAATCTAGGTTGAATATTTTGTTGCATGACTACGAACTTTTTCACATGAAACCTTCTGAATCAATTTTTGACATGTATACAAGGTTCACTCAAATTGTCATCTCTTTGCATGCTTTAGGAAGAGAGCTAACTAATTATGAAAGAGTCAATAAAATATTGAGATACTTGCCTTTTTTCTTTTGATGCTAAGATCACTGCATATATTGAATCTAAAGATTTAAAAACTTATTATGTTGATAATTTACTAGGATCACTCATTGCTTATGAGCAAGAGGTGAATCAAAGAAATCTTGATGTAGGTGAGAAAAAGAAGGAGAAAATTATGGCACTAAAGGCCAACAACACGGACACTGATTCTTCCAGATCTAAAAATGATGATGTTGCCTTCATCACTAGAAAATTTAAAAGCTTTTTAAGGAAGAACAACAAATAAAATTATAAGTGGAAAACAGGTAAGGATAGCAAAAATTATAAAAGTTCTTCTGATGTTATTTGCTTTGAATGTAGGAAGCCTGAACATGTTAAAGCTGATTGTCCTACACTTAAGGAGCACCCAAGCAAGGAGAAGGATGAGGAGAAACCCAAATACAGGAAGGACAAGAAGCATCACCAAAAAGCTTTCTGGGCAGATTCTGCATCTGACACATCTGAGACTGAAGCTGAAGAAGAGATAAAAAATTTGTGCTTAATGGGTGATCATCTTGGTCAATCAAATCAAGAAGAGATATGTGAATCAACCTATTATCAATTACTTAAAATTTGTGAGCAAGTTTATGCATCATAAAAAAAAACTTAAGAAAAAGCATGCTAGTTTAAAATTAAAGTTTTTGAATTTGCAAAAAGAGCATGAAAGTTTAAGTAAAGATCACACTCTACTTGATAACAATCACAAGTCTTTACTTGATGAATTTGATGAGTTAAATAAAAAGAATTTTGAATTGATTGTTGAATATGATTTTTTGAAAGCTTCCTACACCTCGCTTGAATCTAATTTTAAAGCTTATACTAAAGAATATAAGCATAAAAAGCATTATTTGAATGTTGATAATGCTATTTTAGAAAGTGTTAACATGAGATTTAAAGCTAAATTGAATACACATAAGAGAAATTGGAATACATCAATACTTGATCTAAAGTCAAAACATAGGAAGAGGCATCATAACCCAAGCATATTGGTAAATTATTTTACTGGAGTTAGATGTTTTTCATGTGGCATGTTATAACACATTTCACACACTTGCACTACTCACCATTGTACACATTGGGTATGGAGACCAAAATTGCATGTTTCACAGCATAACTTAAATACATTGCATTTTTCTTTTCATAATAAGGGACTCAAACCTGTTTGGGTTCCTAAATCTAACTGTTGATGATTTTTGTAGGTGAGCTCTCACCAAAGACCTCATGAGAGCATTTGATACTTGGAAAGTAGAAGCTCGTGGCTCATAATTGCTTAAACTTGCTTCCTAATAAATTGTGGATTGCATGTTTACTACTATATTGATTGTTATTGTTTTCTATTTTTAGTTTATTATGTTTGTTGTTATTTTTTAGTTATTACATCTCTAAAACTTTTTGTTTTTCTTTGAAATTATATTTTGTCTTGGTTTTTGGTTTTTGGAATTTTGTAGTCAATGTCTAAAAATCCATAAATCAGTTAAAGGGAGAAACACCATTGATTATTTCCCTCCGTCTAACCTCTTATAATGGTGTAATTTTCTTTTCTAAATAAGTCTATCTCCAATTAACAACTGGACTTTATGATTGAGATATTTTCTACTTGCTACAGTAATCTGGCTTATATTTATAATGATCAAAGTCTTTATATTACTTCAAGATTTCTAGTTATCCTATCATTGTATTTATTATATGATTTTTTATTCTATTTTATGGTTTGTTCTTCCCTATATTAGAGAGAGAACGTCCAAGAAAGTAGGAAGGATTTTGGAGGATTTTGGTTGCTTTTGTTGAAGATGGAAGAGGGTGGCCAGTCATCCTTGGATGACCGAAACACCTTCTCCTTATTATCTACCGCGCGTCCAATTTCATTGGATTCAAAAGGTAGATTTTTGTTTAATCGTAGCATCTCCTGCAATTCGTGTTTTTTGAACTCTCCTCTGGTAATCAGAGAGGGATTTTTGGCCACTAAGCAAATGGGTTTGCCTAATTCGGGCAAAGGAAAAGGAGTTTTTTTCAGATTTGAAAAGTAAGTCAATTTTATCTAAGTCGGTCTTTATTCCTCCATCTAATGATTTGGAGGCTTCTTCATGTAATCCTCCTTTAGAATTAGTTAATGCTAATGTGTGGATTAAAAAACCACATATTAAAATTAATTTGAATGAAGTTCATGATGATAAGGAAGATGAAAATGTTGTCAAGCTTGATTTGGAAAAACAAAAAGTCAATGTTCAAGTTTTGAGGAATTCATTAGTGGTGAAAAGTTTATGTAAGAACTTCCTTTTTTTCAAAATGTTCGATTGAATTAAGGAAGCAATGGAGTAAATTTGGAGGATTTCATATAACCTCGCTTGGGTTAGATTGGCTTCTGTGCTCTTTTTAGTCGCATGAAGGAAGTTCTTAATGGATGTCCTTGGTTTGTTGGGGGTTTTGTCATTGGTGTTGACAGATGGTCACCTAACATCAATCCTATTTTCATGGATGGGATTTCTTCTCCCATTTGGGTTTATTTACCTCATTTGCCTCTTCATTACAGGGGTGAAACCAATATTTCTAGAATTGTTTCTAGAATTGGAACACCTTTATTATTGGATGGCAATATGTTTAGATGGGGAAGGAGGGAATTTGTAAGAGCTTGCATTCGAATTAAATTGAATTCTAAACTCCCTTGTGGTATTTGGATTGAAGGTCTTAATGGTAGATTTTATCAAAAATTTGAATATGAAAATCTATCATCTATACGTTTTAAATGTGGAAGAATTGGACATAAAGATTTTTGTTTGTCCAAATACTTATAATTCGATTATAGTTGACAAAGAAGTTCCTAAAAGTTCATCTCTAAATGACGATAACTCCTATGGGCCTTGGATGCTTGTGAATTTCAAGAACAAAAAAAGTCAAAAGATCTATTCTAATAATTTGGTTTCCAAAGATTATCCAGATAAAAGGATTTCAGATGAATTAATCAAGGATGCTGATTGTCATATTGATCATATTCAACTTATTAACATGAATTTCCAAATTGATTTAGTTAGCTCAATTTTAGATCAGCCCGTTCAGAATTAAAATTTTGAATTCCCTATTTTGGTTGCTGATCCGTTGGGAACTGTTTGTACTGAACCTAAGTTGTTGATCCGTTGGGAACTCATAATTCATATATTGGATTCAAAAATTCAACAAGCATAATTATTGGTCAGCAAGTTCAAAATTCAAATTCTGAATTCAAACATGATAAAATTGTGGATGAAGTTAAGGAAGCCATTTATAATGAACCCATTTTGGTTGCTGATTCATTGGAAGCTGTTTGTACTGAACCCATTTTGGCTTCTGATCCGTTGGGAGCTCATAAATCAGATATTGAAATAAAAATTTTGGATATCTAGGAGGTAGAAAAGGAAGTAGTTATTGCTGGATCTATTGAACCGGATTCATTTTACAGCTATCATGAGGAAATACCAGAATTTATTACACCGCCGTCAGAGGTGAATTAGAATTTTAAAAAGATGGCAATAATAAAAGGGAAAACATGAAATATTAAGATGGATCATTCTTCTAGTTCTAGACATAAACTTTTTAAAGAGCTCCAATCCTTGGGACTAGTGGAAGGCTTTCCAAGAAGGAGAATGGCTGATCTTAGTTCAAAAAAGTTTGTGAGGGGTTCTTCCCCTCTAGTTCTTTAATGATTTCTTACTACTACATGGATATCTACAGCATGGTGATTCTTGGAAGATACTTGATGAGGGAATTCATGTTTAAAGAGTATCTCAGTTTATTAACTTTGGATTATGAACTCAGGCTTTGGAAGAAGATTCAGGAATATCTTCTAGTTCTTATTGATGATTATCAATTATTGGTGATTATTTGTTTTCTTAGTTATTTTGTTAGTTTACTTTTCTTTCTTTTAGTTTTTTATTTGTTTTCTAAAGTTACTTTAATTGTTTATGAGATCTATACTAGGTCTTATTTTTTAATAGGTTGGGAACTCTAGGATACTAATCAACCTTATAGGTTATTTTATTTATTTAGTATCCCCTCCACCCCAAGGGTTTTTAAATGGGAAATAGTAGGGTCTTATTTCAATTATGGTAATTTTAGTTTAACAAATATGTTTTCAATAAGGTTTCTTTCCATGTTGGAGCAAGGAACCATTAGCTTTTTCTTTTTGATCTATATTGTAATAGGTTGTTCTTCTTTTTTTATTTAAATGTAATTTTGCATTCTCTCAAAAAAAAGAAAAAGTGGCCAATGACATCAAAAAAAAAGATGTGAAATGATCGCTAAAAATTGAAAGATACATAAAGTGCATCAAAAATCAAAAGTTGTACAAAGTGCGCCAATAAAATTGACAAGATGCATAAAAAGAGCCCACAAAAAGAAAAGTATATTTTTTTCAAGGGTGACTCTGGACCCTCAATTCATTAAGGCGGATGATCAAGCCACCTACCAAAGGTATAAGATGGCTGGAATCACTATCTCCCAGTCTGTCAACCTGAACATTCTCCATATCCGGTACTTAATCTATTTACTCACACCTCCTTATATTTTATCCTTACTCTTACTGTACCTTTCAACTGCGACCTTCTTTTCGAATTGTTTGCTAGTCTCTGCATAAATTCTTCTTTTACTTCTCTCGGATCTTATATTATTCTATTCTCCGTCGAAATCACATATCAAAATTGTGCAGAGCTTTTGCAACTTTCCACCACAGGGGACAAACTTCACACCTTGTATTCTGATTCATACTATAATTGGGCTCTAGCCAACCACTTTCTTCGAAAAATCAATACTCACTTTCACATTGGAGAATCTAGCACCTTACTCAAAGATGCTGGGACTATCCAACATGTCCTTCGCACTTCCATTATTTCAAAAGTTGGTGATCGCGTTCATATCACCCCACATATTTCGATCACTATGGCCCATCGAGAATTCAATTCCACTTATTTAATTTTTTGGTACATCGAGCATTTGACTACCATTCGTGATCAAGGATATAAGAGGAAGCCAAATCTTTCCCTAGGACATATCATTGCTTATGTATTATAATCAAAATATAACCTCCAATATCCTACTTCACCAAATTTTTAGCCTGCCTTCCACATTTTTCACAGTACTAGTCTCCACGCTGGGCATGAGGAAGCTGAGGGAGCTGAGGAGGAGGCAGTGCCAGCACTTATTCCTGCACCTACTCCCCTCCGCCAGCACTCTCAGTTGGATCAGGTAGTGGAGAGATTCGATCAGTGGGAGACATTTTTTGAGACTTACATTGCTGCACAGGAGCAGCAACATACTGAGGATGTTGCTCATTTTGACTCCTATGTGGCGCAGCAGTAGCACCAGCACGATCAGGACATAGCCTGGTTTGAAGAGAAGTTCGCGACACTTTCCAATTACTTTTAGCCTCATCCACCACTACCTCTTCCTTCGGACGATTAGGGACCGTCCTTCTTTTAGTTTGCTTATTTTTGTATGATGTTGTCTTTTCTTTTTATATTATTTTTGTTATTTTTTGTTATGTTTCTTTTTTCCTCATCCTTTTTGTGATGTCAAAAGGGGGAGTAGATGTATTAGTTTGTACTATTTTGTACTATTTTTGCTATTCTAGTTTGTTATGTTTTTATAATTGTCCTTTAAAATTGCTTTGAACAACTTCAAATATTTTTTGTATTTGCAATCATCAAAAAGGAGGAGATTATTACGAATCTATTTTCAAGCATTATGATTTTGATGATAGCGAACACTTCTATTTCTTTATTACTACCTTGCCTACTAACATTTTAGGTCCATAAGATCAGACTGTAATTTGAACTAGCTTAAGATTGGGTAGACTAGGTCTAAGTTAGTTTGCATACTTTTTTCCTTTCTTGACTCTATTATAAATTAAGTGGTTCATGATGCTAAGTGACCTTGCATTCACACACTTGAGAGATTTTTTCGGACAATTTTTTAGAGTTCTCTAATTTTGCTCACATCATCCAGGACAATACAACTATCATCCTGGATGATCAGCTAAAAATTGAAACCCTAATTAGGGCATCCTAGTTGAAGTAGTCATCATTAAGCACTTCGTCCTAGACGATCTTTGTATTGGCCGGGACAGTAGGCTCAAATTAGAAAGAATCAGCCACCAGATCTATTTAGGTAGTATTTATTTTTGGACATCATCCACGATATCAACCTAGATGATGCAACAAAATTATGCCTAAATTAATTTGGTAATTAAGGAAAGCAATTAAGGTTAGATTGCTCAATCAATTCATCCTGGATGATCATAGGATCAGTCGGGAAGATCAGTTCAAAAAACCTTAGTTGTTCCTGGATGATCAACATCAGCCAGCTGCCATTCAGGGCGATGTTCTAGATGATTTTCCTCAGATTTGAACTAATAGTCCGGGACGATCGTGAGATCGGTTCGTATGATAAATCTATTTTTTTATCATCCAATTATCCATTCAGAGTGATGCACTGTATGATATTCAATGATTTGAACTAATTGTATAGGATGATATATTATTGTCCTTGATGATATGAATAATTTCCATCTAATCATCCAGACTTTCCTTAATCATCCTGATTGAATTGAGCTGATTTTGTACTGATCGTACAGGACGATAAAGTTGGTAAGTTACAATTAATGAGCTATTCCAAATCCCTTCTACTTAAGAGCACTTGTTTTACCCTTTAGAATATCTTTTGTTACTGTTTTGACCTGTGAGAGCCAAGAGGAGAGGGAGAGGAAGGGAGAGAGAGAGGATCTTATGAGGGGGAGTTTGTGAGGGGGTTCAAAAAGGTTGATCCAAGAATGATCCATCATCATCTTCTACAGTCTTCATCCTTAGTTCCTTGGGGGTTCTAAAGAGGTAAACTTCAGCATCAGGTCAAGGTTCTCTGCCTGCTTCAGGAGGAAGCAAAAGGAGTTGGGTTCTCTGCCTGCTTCTGGAGGAACAAAAAGGAGTTAGGTTCTCTACCTCACCTAAGTTGGTGGAAATTAGATTTGTAAAGGCTTCTACTCCTTACTGTGGGGGCAAAAGGAGATATAATAAGTTTACTGCAATACTCAGAGGGCGCCTTTGGGGAGTGGACGTAGGTCGTGTTAAGCGAACCACTATAAATTTTGGTGTTCTTTATTACTGCTTCCACATTTATTTTTTGCACTTTAATTTCTATGGTGAATCTTAGTTTTTATTTTAATATTGTATTATGATCAAAATATTTTTTAAAATACTAATTCACCTCCCCTCTTGGTTAGCCTTGGGACTAGTTCATAAGGGCTTAACATTCCTAACAAACTTTCACATTCTAGAGATTAACTACAAATGATTTATCCTCTAATCCACCCCATGTCTTCATTGTACCTTGCATCTTGCTGGTTGAGGTGAGACTCAATTTAACTAAATCTTTGATAAAAATGAGTTTCTAGTCAATCAAAATGCTAGATAATTTCTTGATAAAAATTATAATCAGGTCCAGGAGCAGGTGGTGGTGTTGGAGTAGGGGCTCCTTCTTCTCCCTGAGATTCTTGATCTCGATTAAAAAGTGCATCGAAAGAAGCATTGGTAAAGGAAATAAAAAGTTGAGTAAGAGGATCAAGATGGATCGAGCTGTACTTCTTTTCTAAAATATAGGCAACTAGATATCCTAAAGCCACTTTTTTCTTTCTCCTATTATGAGGAAGTCCAATATTATAAATCTTATCGATGTAGTCCATAATTAGTTAGGCTTCATCAATAGGAGTGTTGGTCATGATAAGATATGTAATAGTAGATAAAAGAGGAGTTAAGATGATACGATCACCAGCTTTAGGAATAATAGAAATTCTCAAAATATGCTGGATGATCCTGGCAATTTGATTTAGGATATACACACAAGAAATATGATTTACTTGTACAACACCTCTAAGAGTTTGATTAATTTTGGACCAATCAAAGTCAAATCTAGAGGTCATTGTGTGTGTCCTAACCCCTTAGGTTCTAAGATGAAGGAAGTTTCTTAAATCTTCATTAGTTATTTCAACTCACTGTTTAAAGACATTAGATGTTATCCTAGTGTGGTCTTCATTTACTCTCATGTTTACAAGGAAACTTTGGAAAGGTTCATGATGCTTGGCATAGATAAAGGAGAAGATAAAAGAGAATTGAGTTGATGCAAAAAGAGGCATAACAGGAAAGTTAATATCTCTTTAAATTAAGAGACGAGAGGGGGTAATCTTAGCTTTGAAGTAACGATCGTAGGCTTCCTCATTTTATTTGAAGAGAAGTTTATCATCTATACCAGTGTAAGAGGATGAGACCTTGAAAATTCATGGAAGTTTGCTACTGCTGGCCATTTCTAAAGCTTGGACTAAAGATGGTTTAAGATAGAATAGGATTTTAAAGAAAAAACATCAAATGCCTTTCTATTTAAAGAAAAATGACCTATCATATAGTACAAAATTTTGATTGTGCATATACTTTTAAAATCGTATGGGACAAAAATAATTTTGTACATACGAATGAAAACAACCAAAAATAAAATGACTTATAAAAAACTATCAATCTTGAGAAGTCATTTTGTATAGGCTTCTTGACCATTTGATTGTATGGATGAACACCTGTTCATCTGGGATGATCATAATAATAAATATCATTTCTAATGGTTATGTTTGTCCATTGAAGAAACTGACAATAGGATCTTACATACAAAATATAATTTCATATGTACGATCAGATAAAAATAACTAACACTGAATAAACATCCTCAATTGTACAGACAAAAAGATCACTATTTATATAGATGATGATGACATCATACATTATAATATGTATTAAAAATCTTAGTCTTGACTGCTCAACTCAAAAAAATACCATATACAAGCTAAATAATTTGTATAGTATGAAATAGTTCATACAGTTCAAAAGAAAATTAAACTGAAGTCATGATAAACTTATACTCTGTTAAAAAATAATTCACACAATTTCTATTACAACCAACAAAGAAAAAAAAATAGCAATAATACAAATGAAAGAAAAAATATACACAAACTAGAGAAATAAACAATAACTAACAATTAAACAAAGAAACAAATCAAACACATCAAAAAATTACAAATCCAATTTGAAAAAATTAAACTTTAAGAATTAAGATCAATCACACCTAATGTGATCCTTAAAGTGCTAAACATTTCAAAAGCTAGTGGTTTTGTGAAAATATCTGCAAGTTGATTCTCAATAGCAACATGGTGCAATTCAATTTCTCCTTTAGCTACATGACTTTAATGAAGTGATGCCTTATATCTATATGCTTGGTTCTAGAATGTTGAATTGTATTATTTGAAATGCATATGACACTTATATTATCACAAAAAATTGGAATAGTGCCAATAGAAAATCATAAATCAATTAATTATTAATTTAACCAAAAGAACCTGTGCAACATAACTACCTAAGGTAATGTATTTTTCTTCAGTGGAAGAAAGGGATGCTGAATTTTATTTTTTACTGGAACAAGAAACTAAAGAGTTTCCTATGAATTCATAAGTTTCAAAAGTACTTTTCTGATCAACCCTACATCCTACTAAATTCAAATCAGAATATCCAATTATTTCAAAAGAAGAGCTGTTCTTAGGATACTAAATCCCTAAGTTTTTAGTTACCAAAAGATATCTCATAATTCACTTAACAGCAGTCATATGTGATATCTTTGGATCAGCTTGAAATCTAGCATATAATCAAACACTAAAAATGATATCTGGTTTGCTAGCATTCAAGTAAAGTAAAGATCAAATTATTTCTCTAAATTTCATTTGATCAATAAATTTTTCCTTAATCTTTATCTAACCTTACTGAAGAACTCGTTAGTGTACTCAGTAGTTTACTATTATCCATTTCATATTTCTTGAGAATATTCTTAATATACTTTGATTGGCTAAGAAATATTCCTTCCTTAATTTGCTTTATGTTAAAACTAAGAAAATAACTCAAGTCTCCCATCAAACTCATTTTAAATTCATTACTCAATATTTTTAAAAAATTATCACAAAGATTTTTATTGCTGGATCCATCAAGATATCATCAACATATATTTGAATAATGAGTATGTCATCTCCTATATTTTTTAAGAAGAGAGTGGTGTCCACATTTCCTTTAACAAATGATCTTTCTAATAGAAACATGCTTAACCTCTCATACCAAGCCCTAGTTGCCTATTTTACTCCACACAATACCTTTTTAAAATTTAAACACATAATTAGGAACTTTTGAATTTTTAAAACATTGAGGTTTCTCAACATAAATATCCTCTTGTATTACCCCATTAAGAAAGGCACTATTAATATCCATTTGAAATAATTTAAAATCTTTATGATAGGCAAAGGCTAGTAATACTGTTATTACTTTAAGTTTGGCTACAAGGGTAAAAGTTTCTTCAAAATTTATTCATTTTATTTGATTACATCCCTTGTCCATCAATCTTTCCTTGTTTCTAATCACAACACTTGAATCATTCATTTTATTTATAAACACCCACTTAGTTCTAATAATAATTTGATCCTTAGGCCTTTCAATCAATTCCCAAAAATCATTTATAACAAATTAATTCATTTCCTCTTGCATTGCCAAAATCCAAAATTCATCCAAAAGTGCTTCATTTATATTAGTTGGTTCAATCATTGATATAAAAGTTGAGTTATTCACTTCTTTTCTAAGTCCATGCCTAGTTTTAACACCCTTACTTGGTTCACCTAAAATTAATTCTTTAGGGTGATTCTTAGAAAATTTTCATTCTCTAGGAAAAGTGTTTTCTATTCCAACATTCTCTTCCAAATTTGTCTTTTCAATTCTTTGTGATATATCTTCAATATGTTCTTCCTCTAACCTTGGCTTCTCCAAAATAATAGATTCATAAAAAACTACATGCGTGATCTCCTCAACAAACAAAGTTCTCTTGTTAAAAACCCAATAGGATTTGCCAACACTAGAATATCCGAGAAAAAATTCCTTCATCAGATTTAAGATCAAATTTTCCATTATAATGAATACCTTAAATCAAAAAACATGCAAATGTGATAGATTAGGTGTTCTCTCCTTAATTCATGGGATGTCTTATTCAACTTGGATCTAATATTCACCTTATTCAGAACATAATAAGCCATACTAACCACTTCAGCCCAAAAATATTTTAGAAGTGAATATTCAACCAATATGGCTCTAACAGCTTCTATCAAGGTTCTGTTCTTTCTTTCAAAAAGTTGTTTATGAAAAACTTTCAACCTTGTGTTTCAATTGTGGTATGGTTGGACACTTGACTGATGAATGTAAATTGTCTTCTGTTGATAATTCGGCCAAAGAAGTTCATACTCAAGACAATGTAAATGTAGAGGAAATTTCAGGAAGTAGCAAGGAGATTGACAAAGGCAGCTCCTATGGTCCATGGTTATTAGTTGAAAATCTTAGAAGAAAGAAAGTGTCTAATAAAAGGAATAAATATTTTCAACCTAGATTTAATCAGAGACCGGTTGCTAAAACTGTTAAAGTTTATAAACTGGTTATTAAAGTTCATGATGTTGCACTTACAAGCGAGTTGGAGTCGTTAAATGTAGAGAGGGAACTTAAAAAATGCAATGAAAATGAAGGTATTTTGGTGACTAATGTACTTTCTCCTGCTTCTAAAATTTCTGGACACTCTAAGATTTCGAATACTATTTTTATAAATAATTCTAAAACTGTTACTGTGGTTTCAAATAAATTTGGTATTCTGGATAATACTGAGGAGGATATGGAGGCACCTATTTCAGTTCCTGCTGATAATGATATAGAGGATGGAGAGTTCATTTCTGCTATTCCTGTTATTGAGGCGGCTACTGATGTTAAAAAGATTGATGGTGATTCTTCTTTGTTGAAATTTAAACTCCAAAAGGAGCTTAAATCGTTGGGTAATAACAATTTTCTGATAAAGAAAAAAAATGAGGAGATGGGAAGGAGAATTAGAAAGAAGAGCAATCCCATTTCTAATACCAAATGTCTTCAATAACTTTTTGGAACTGTAGGGGGGGCATGAAGAAAAAAGCCTCCCACTACTTGAAGGAAGTTGTGAAAGACGTTGACATTTTTTTTGTTGGATTGTTAGAAATTAAAATCAGTTCTTTTTCTAAAGAAGATGTCCGACTATTGATTGGAATTAATTGGGATTTTTTTATTGTTCCTTCGGTTGGCCTTTCTAGAGGTATGTTGATCCTTTGGAATTCCTCAATTGCTTCCTTTTCTGTGTTAAAATTTTTCAATCAAACTGTTATTGGTGATTTTTCATTATCCAACAAGAAGAGATGGCTTGTTGCCTCTGTTTATGGTAGTAGTGACAGTTATAAGAGAAGGCTATTATGGGATGATTTAAGATCTTTTTCTGACACTTATTTACCATTTATCAGTGGAGGAGATTTTATTTGTCTCTTAACTCAAAGTGATAAAATGGGAGGGAAAAATTTGTTTATAATCAAGGAACACAGGATATGTGTGCTTTTATGAATCAAGGAGATTTCCATGACCATTGGTGTGGTTGGTCCTAAGTATACTTGGTGTAACAAAAAGAAAGGTGGTGCTCGTATCTTTGAGAGATTGGATCGCTGTTTGTTTGATTCTATAGCCTTGGAATCGGTTCAAATTCTGGTTGTTTGTCACCTTGCTAGAGTTGCATCGGATCATTGTTCGATTGTTATTAAGATTTCTTCCCCTCCTATTAAAAATAATAAACTAATGAGGTTTGAAGATGTATGGACCTCTTATCCTGCTGCCTTTAAAATTGTGGTTAACTCTTGGAAAAAATATACCGGTGGTGATGCATTTCAGTGTCTTAATCTGAAGTTTAGAAGAGCCTTGAGGGCAATTTTTTTCTGGAGCAAATCAAAACATATTGAACTCAATGCATTGAAGGAGCAGCTGAAAAAGGAAATTTTTGATTTACAAATGGAAGAAGCAACTGATGGTGGTCTTTTGAAATTCAAGTTAGCTTTATTAAGAGCTAAAGTATTTGAGTTTAATTCGACTCTTGGTAGATTGAATACATGGTGGAATCAAAGAGCTAAATGGGATAAGGAAGGAGATACGAATTCTAAATTCTATCATGCCTATGCGTCGGCTAGATGGAGTGGAAACTGGATTCATCAAATCAAAGATGGTGATGGCACGATAGTAGAAGACCAGAAATTGATTGAGCAGTCATTTTTTCATTTTTTTCAAGGATAAATGGAAAATCAGGAACTGTAATTTAAGCAATTGCCCGAAACCTTCCTCTATGCTGGGAGAAGAGGATAAAAGGTTCCTATCTACTAAACTCAAAAGAAGAATTGGACGTGGTTTTCCAAAATCTGGAATCAAATATCTCTCCTGGAATTGATGGTATTTCCTTTACCTTTATTAAACATTATTGGCATATTATTATGGGTGATGTTTGGAATGCCATTAGTCTCTTTTTTAATTCTGGTATTATGTGTGATGAATGGAAAAACACTTTAGTTATTCTCCTTGCTAAGAATAACAATCCAATCTACCCGGCTCATTATAGACCTATTAGCCTTTGTCTTTCAATCTATAAGATTGTGGCTAAAATGTTGTTAAATAGAATGAAGAACCTTTTCCCTAGAATTATTTCTGAAGAACAAGCTACCTTTGTTAAAGGCCAGTCTTTATCCAATCATATCTTACTTGCTCAAGAGATTTTCAACAAGTTTAAAACATCCAAATCTAAAAAGGGTTTGATGGCTATTAAAATAGATATGGAGTAGGCTTATGATAGCATGAGTTGGTCTACTTTGGAAAAGGTTCTTTACTTATTTGGTTTTTCCACTTGTTTCAGTAACTTACTTTTACAATGTATTCGTCATCCGAACTTTTCTATTACGGAAAATGGTTGCAATTCCAATTGGATTAAAGGTGAAAGTGGGTTTAGACAAGGATGTGCTTTGTCTCCCTATCTTTTTATTTTATGCTCTCAATTGCTTTTGGAGGCTTTTTTTCAGAGAGGGAAGAGCATTGGTATTAAAATCTCTACTAATTCAGAGAGAATTAATCATTTACAATATGCAGATGATATCATTGTTTTTTCTTAAGCTAATACCAAAGATGCAAAGGTAATTAATAAAATTCTGAAGGATTATGGAAAATGGTCTGGCCAAACAGTTAATCAACAAAAATCTGCCATTTTGTTTGGGAAAGCAATTAGGAGGAAGAAAAAATCTATTTCCAGATTTTTGAATTTTAAAGTGGTTAAGGAGATAAGCTACCTTGGTATTAAAATTGCATTGAGAAGATCGGTTTTTACGGACTTTCAAATCTTATTGGAAAAGGCTTCAAGCAAAATTAATAATTGGGGTAACAAATATATTTCTTTTGCTGGAAAGTTGTTACTCCTAAAGTCTATTTTTTCTCTCTCTTACCACGTTTGTATCTACTCATTCTCTTATTCCAATGGGAGTATTAAATAACATTGATAAAATGGGAAGAGAATTTTTATGGCAAAAGCAAGGAGGTGATTTTGGGCTTCGTTATGTTGCTTGTGATATTATTTGTAGACCCAAAGTGTATGGTGGTCAAGGTATTCTTTCTTCTTCTCAATGATTTTGCCCCTTGAGGGCTACATTTGCTTGGAATTTTATCAATAATCCATCTACTCTTCTTAATAGGCCTTTAACTGCCAAGTATGGTAGGGATATTTTGAATTGAAGATATAATAGCTCTTTCTCTTCTACTTGGAAAATTCTGTTAAAAGGAGCTACTCGTTTGAAAAATGTGGTAAGATGGAGTATAATGGGAGCAACTAATGGGCTTAGCATAAATACAAATGAAGATGTCTGGTTTTTGGATAAGAAGTTTGAAACCTGGCCGATGTTTATTGCTTTCTTAGACAACATTTCGGGAAATCTCAATGAATTTATTGCTGAAGGAAACTGTGACGTTCTGAAACTTAAGACTTACTTCGGACAGGACATGGTGGAACTTATTTCCACGATTCCTATATATCCTAATGACGGTGAGGATCATTTAGAACTGATGTTCAAACTTTCGGGCAAATCATTATCTGGATTGATTATGAGTAAGAATACTAATTTAACAGAGGAAGAAGGTAATTGGAAATGGATTAAAAAGATCCACCTTAGGCCACGGGTTGAAGTATTCTGGTGGAGGCTAAATTTAAAGGCTATTCCTACTAATGAATTCCTAGTTTACAGAAGACTGTTGGACTGTAATGGCTGCCCGAGGGGTTGTCCAAGTGCTAAAGACACAGCTCACATTGTTGCTGGTTGTGAATTCCTAATTAAAGTTTTAAAACTGTTAATTTCATGGGGTATTCAAGTTCCAGTCAGCCTTAATATGGAAGATACGAATAAAGTTTTGTTTGAGTTATCCAGCTCAAATTCTTTTTTGGCAAATTTATACTGCTCTGCTGTATTCTTTACTTGGAAAAGTAGGAATTTGTTTGTTCATGGGAAAAGAGAAGATGGGATTATTTCGGTTGCAGCAAATTCTCACAGTTTTGCTACTTCTTCATTCAAGCCTAATGTTTATTCGGATTATTGGGATACAAACCTGCTGCACAAGCTGTCTACTTTTTGGTATCCTCCTCCTCCCGAATGGATCAAGCTTAATGTTGATGCTTCACTTACAAGTTCGTATAAAGGTGGTATTGCTGGCGTTATTAGAGATTATAAAGGAAGATTTTTATGTGCTTATGGATCTTCTTGCTTGCGTTGGAATGTTTCACAATTGGAATTGGTTTCTATTCTTTCTTTTAAGAATTTCTTGCAAGGATGGATTTTTGAAGCTAAAGGTTTAATCATAGAAGGTGATAACTTCAATGTGATCAAATTTATTCAAAATTTGGTGAATAAAGGGGAATTCATAATGGATCTAGGCAAAGGTATTTAAAGGAGTTCAATCAAGTTTTATTTCATTGTATTGATAGGGGAGGTAAAAAGTTAGCCGATTGTTGTGCTAACATTGCTCGTTCTAGGATTTTTTTTTGGGACGATTTGTCTTGTAATAATATCCCTCCTTGTTTTGTTTCTTTGTTAAAGGAGCAAGGTGATAGAGTAGCTATCACTTAAGTCTTGTTTTTGGTTTTTTCAATAAAATTGCTATATGCATCTTCTCAAAAAAAAAAAACTCTTTCTGGGTAATTTTCATAAGATTTTTCATGCTTGCGTGATAAAGTCTTCTATGCTATAACCATGATTCATTAGTGATTATTTTGAGACAAAAAGTATTAGAAGACTTAACAAATTAAAATCAAGAAAGAATATATTATTTACCATATTTCATGCAACACATTAATTCCATTTGGCTTATTATGCAGCTTGTTGGAAAAAATTTAACACTATATACTCAATACATTTTGTTTTAAGCCTTCAACCAATAACACATTATCAATAAAAGAATTGTTCTTGTTTCCAATCATACTTGTACCTACCACTTTCCTCGTGGTATTGTCTCCCAATGTCACTTTGCCTCCTTTCCTAGTTTCCAGCGATATAAATTGTGTTGGATCTCCAGTCATATGCTTCAAACATCCACTGTCTAGGTATCAAATGCTCTCATAAGAATTTCTATGATAGCATTTTTATAAAATTATCAAATGTTAGACTTGGAAACCCAAATAAATTTGGGTTCACCTCTTGGTAATGATAATCTAGATGTATGTTTGATATGTTGTGTTTTATGTATCTTAGGTCTCCACACTATATGGTTTTACTATGAATTATAGAAGTGTGAGATATATGATCATTCATTCCACATGAAAAATATCTAACTCCAAGAAAAGGATTTATTAATATGTGCAAGTTATTCTATCTTTTAATATGTTTTGAAATTTTATGCTTTTGACAAGGATTTAAAAATTATTTAAGTTTTGGGGGTATTCTATTTTCCTCAAGACATTTCGGTTTCTCTTTAAGATATGAGTTTGAACTTTTTAAAATAGTATTGTCAACCCTTAACTCATGTTCCCTTTGATTTATTTCATCTATGTACACCTTATATTAATTTTCAAGATAAGTATAAGATGTTTTCAATAATTTATGTTTCTTATTTAAATAATAAAATTCATCCAATAATTTCATGTGATTGTTATCAATAGATGCGTGATCGTTCCTAAGGATTTTTTTTTCTTTTTTTGTAAATTTGAATGCTTTATGTTATATTTGGCATGTAATTTTTTTAGTTTCCTATATATAGTATGGATTTTCTTAGAAACTTTAAATAACTCGTCATAGGATAAATCACATACCTCTTCTTGATCTGACTGATCAAGTTTGTCAGCAATTAAACACAAGTTTGTAACTTCCTCCTCTGCTTCTATTTTTAAGGAATCTGATGCTGAGTTCACTTAGAATTTTCTCTATAGTCTTTTCTTGCCCTTCATAATTTTAGTTTTATCCTCAACTTTTACTTGCTAAGATTAGCTTTGAGATTTGGGCAATCAGACTTAATATGTCCAGGCTTCCTATATCCATAACAAATGATGCCATTAGAAGCATTTGTATTTTTGTGGAACTTATCCTTAATCCAGTGCTGACATCTCCTTTACTTTCTTCTCACGAAACTTTTGAATTGTCTTGTCATCAGTGCAATATCTTATTCATCCTCAGGCTATGACTGATCATTTTTAGAGTCATCCACTTTAAACATAATGTTTCTCTCCTTTTTCTTATCACCTGCATCAATCTATCTTTGTGTCACTCCTTAATCATAAGCAATCAGTGATCCGAGAAGATTGTCAGCAGAATAAACAGTTAGGTCTTTTTACTCAGTTATGGCAGTTATATTTTCATCATAAGTAGTAGGTAAATAATAAAGGATTTTATTAACTTTCTCAGAATTTATTAGTTCCCTACCTAAAGTATGCAATAATGTGTCTATTTGTGTAAAATGAGTATACATGCTAGTGAATGATTTATTCAGTTTTGTACAAAAAAGTTTATAGTTGTCTAATAGAATATTCAATTTGGATTACTTCACCTCATTAGTTCCTTCATATATTTTTCAAATTCTATCCCAAATTTATGTTTCTAGTTTTATAGGTTGAAACATGCATATAGTCATCAAATTGCCGGGTATAGAAAAAATTGATTAAATATTTAGCATTTAACTAAGCTAGTTATTTTTCTTCTAATATCCAATTAGTAAATGGTATTTTAGTCCTATTGCTATCAACAAGTTTAGTGGATCTAGTATAGCCTTCCTGTACTAAAATCTACATGCGATATTCAAGCAATTAAAGAAAAGTAGACATATGAGTTTTTCTAAAGTCAAAAGAAATGTTTTCAAATAGTGATGGTCTAGTGATCAAATATGTTTTTTGAGTGTTACAATTTCTAAAAGTAGTCATTATCATTTTCAAAAAGTTATCTAAACCTTAATTTTTTTAAAATAAGCTCTAAAACCACTTGAAAGTTTGACTAGGTTATTAGACCTAATATAATTGTCCCAAGGCTACCTAAGAGGGGGGGGGGGATAATTTATGATTTAAAAATTCTCTTGAATTTTAGAAAACCAATTTAATATTTTTTGAACAATAATAAAAATTTTACAAAAATATTTTTGAATAAAAATAAACTCAAATGCAAAAAAAAAAAAATGCAATAAATAAGTAAAGATAGAAGAACACCAAATTTTAAAGTGATTTGGTCCAACTAGACCTATGTCCACTCCCAGAAGACTCCTTCTTCAGGTATTGCATTATATCAAAGTGACTCACCTTTTGTTCCCACAGCAAGGTGGAGAAGCCGTTATAAAACCTCTCTTCCACTAACCCTAGTGCGGCAGAGTACCGATGTCTTTTTCACCCTCCTGGTGATGCTAGAGTACCAATATCCTTTCTCATCCTACTAGTGATGGTAGATTACCATCATCCTTTTTCACCCTCTTGGTGACGGCAAAGAACCAACATCCTTTTTCACTCTCCTAGTGATGGTAGAATACTAACATCCTTTTTCATCCTCATGGTGATGGCATAGATCCACCATCCTTTTTTACCATCATGGTGAGAAGAGAGTACCAGATCTTCTCCAATGATCTTCTCTTGAGAGTCTTCAAAGAAGTGTTATAAATCTTGAGATAATTACTATGATTTTGATGATAATAAACATTGTTATTTTTTTATTATTATAATTCTAGCATATATATTTTATTTGCACTGCTCACTAATCTTTCAGTTCTATAAGTTTACTTGGAATATCAATAAACTCAAGATCAGGTAGACTAGGATTGAGTCAGTTGTAATTTTTATTCAAATGTATCTTTTATCTTTTCTTGAGTCAAATGTACTTTGATGGATCCTAAAGCTAAGTAACCTTGCATACACACTCAAGATGGAAACATTTAGTGAGTTAGAGTTTTCCTATTTTTAATCATATCGTACAAGATAATTTCAAATCATCCTAGATGATCAATTAAAAAAAGAAGCCCTAATTAGGGGATTTGGGTCATGTAAACTTGCTTAAGAAAATCATCCTGGATGATATGCTCAAATCACTAAAACTAGCCAACAAACTTATTTAAGCACGATTTTAATCTCTCAAAATTGTACCAATCAAACAGGACGATCATGATTATCCTGGACAATTCCTATCAATCTTCTCTAAATTAATCAGGTGATTATGAAAAGTAATTAAGGTTATATTAATTGATCATATCATCCTAAATAATTGCAAGAATGTCCTTGACGATTAGTAAAAGAAACCTTAGTCTTCTCCTGAATCCCCTAGGCATCTCAAACTATTTGTTGGATGATCCAAGAATCATCCTGGACGATAATCACTAATCTTTTCATCATCATCCTAATTTATCTCCTGGATGTCCTAAAATATCTGCTAGATGATAATTATTAATTTTGAACTAATCTTATAGGATGATCCAAGAATCATCCAGGATGATCAGTCATATTTCTTAATCATCCAGATTTATCTTCTGGACGTCCCAAACTATCTATTAGACAATAATGTATGATTTTGATCTAATCATATAGGATGAAGTCCATAATGTCCTGGATGATTATAAAAAAACATTGTATTCTAATCGTATAGTAGACTAAGATTGTCCTGGTTGAAAGGGTTAGTAAACCAAAACAAATCAAATCAAAGATTTGAACCATACAAAATGCACTAATTTTAACTTTCCATCAAAGATCATAAAGGATGATCGATATATTGTCTTGTACGATTAGTGAAATGCAATGTTAATCTCTTATTCATCAAAAGTTAATCTTGTTCTTTTAAAATATTCCAAAAGGTTTCAAAAAAATTTTGCTTTTTGTTTAAGAATTATTAAAACCACCAATTCACCCATATCTCTTGGTTAGCCTCGGGCTAGTTCATAAAAGGCTTAACAACCTTAATGAACTTTCAAGTGGTATTAGAGCGGGATTCATAAAATCAAGTTTTAGAAAACTTTTGAATTTTGATCCATGGCTGACATTAGAAATAAAAACATCATAAAAGGGTTTTCCATTACTTGGCCACCCTTAATAATATACTATTTGATTTCTATAAAACTCGTATGCCCACCTTTTTATAATCTATAGATTATCACATGTGGATGCTTGTTAAGGATGGGTATTCTGTACCATTTAGACTTGTTGATGGCATGAAAATTGAACTTCCTTTTACTGTATAGACTTTTTATAATAGAGATCTAGCACAACTTAATGCAAAATGTTTAAAGTAATTTTTTTATGCACTGAAATATGTAGATTACATGCATGTTTCAACATGTACAACTAGTAAAAAAATCTGGGATAGACTATGTACTACATATGAAGGCACAAGTGAAGTTAAGCAATCTTACTTCATGACTATAAACTCTTTTTCCTGAAACCTAGTAAGTTAATATCTGAAATGTATACTAGGTTTACACAAATAATCACTACCCTTTATGCCTTAGGAAGAGAGCTAACAAACTATAAAAATGTTTACAAGATTTTGAGATGTTTCCCTTCTTCCTTTGATACAAAAATTGCTTCCCTTACTCAGTCTAAGGATTTGAATATTTTTTTAATTGATAACTTACTTGGATTAGTAATTACTTACGAGCAAGGAGTGAACTAAAGGCAACTTGATATAGGTGAAAAGAAAAAGGAGAAATCTGTAGCCTTAAAGGATAATGATTCAGACACTAATTCTTTTGATTCTTAAAGTAATGATGTTTCTTTAATTACTAGGCAATTCAAGAGCTTATTAAGGAAAAAGCAAAAATCATCATCAAAAATGGAATAAAGGTAAGAACCATAAGAATTCTAAAGTTTCTTCTGACATTATTTGGTTTAAATGCAAGAAGCCAGGACATGAAAAAGATAATTACCCTACACTCAAGGATCATCCAAGAAAGAAGAAGGGTGAAGAGAAGCCTAAGTTCAAGAAGGATAAGAAATGGACCAAAAGGCTTTCTAGGAAGATTTTACATCTAACTCCTCAAAAACTAAAGCTGAAGAGGAGACAACAAACTTGTGTTCGATGACAGATAATCATCTTGGTTACTCTGACCAAGAAGAGGTATGCGAATTAACTTACGATCAATTGTCTGATGTTTCATATAAAATTCATTCATCTTATAGAAATCTTAAGAAATCACATTCTAGCTTGAAACTGGAATTTTTAAACTTACAAAAAGAGCATGAAATTTTGATTAAAGATCATTCTACCCTTGATAACAATCACATGAAATTATTAGATGAATTTGATGCTTTGAATAAATAGTATTTTAAATTTGATTGATGAGCATGATTCCCTAAAAATTTTACATGTTGAGCTTGAAACTACATATAAGGACTTAGATACTCTTGCAATTAATTTAAATAGTAAGGAGCATGCTTTGAAAATAAAAATTTCAATTATTAATTTAGATGGTAAGGAGCATGCTTTGAAAATAAAAATTTCAATTCTTTAAAATTCAAATAAGTTTATAGAAGCTCAATTAACTGCTTGCAAAGAAAATAAAAAACCACCCACAATGCTTGAGTTTCATAATCCAACAAATTAAGATACATCATTCAAACATAGTAAGAGGCATGATAATCTGAGTATATAATAAACCCTTTTCCTAATGTTAGATATTTTTTATGTAGCATGCTAAGAAATATCTCCCACACATGCACCATTCATCATATAACACATTTGACCAGGAGACCCAAATTGTATGATTCACAATATAATATACATTCATTGCATTCTTCTTTCCATAAGAAGGGAACCAAACTTGTTTGGGTTCCTAAATCTAATTTTTGATGATTTTGTAGGTGCACCTTCACACAATACCTTATGAGAGCATGTGGTACCTAGATAGTGAATACCCATGCTATATGAATGGAGATGCTAATATATTGATTTTATTGGAGGCTAGGGTTGGAGGCAAGGTCACTCTTTGGAAAACACAACTAGAAAAGTGGTGGGCACAGGTATAATTAAAAACTCCAAGAACCTTTTGATAAAAAATGTTTTGCTACATGATGGCTTGAAACATAACTTGCTTAGTATCAGTCAGCTCTGTGATAAAGGCTTTAGTAAAAATTTTGTTCAAACAACTGTATTATTGTAGGGAAAAAGGACCAATAATGTCTACATACTTGATTTAAACAATATCAAATGTGTGCCTTCATTTTGCTTAAAAACTATTGCTGATGATTCTTGGTAGTGGCATAGGAGGTTGTGTCATGCTAGCATGAAAATACTTTGGAAAGTAACATAAAAAGACTTAATAAGAGGAATCACTTATCTTGAATTTAATAAGGACCACCTGTGTTATGCCTATGAATTAGGGAAACAAGTCAAATCATCTTTCCATTATATTAAAGACATCAGCATCTTTAAACATTTAGAAGTCCTTCAAATGGATTTATTTGGACCCATTAGCACTACAAGCATAGGTGGAAAGGTCTTTGGATTTGTAAAAGTTGATGACTACTCTAGGTTCACTCGGATTAAATTTCTATCACATAAAAGTGAGTCATTTAATGAATTTAAATCATTCTCCACTCATATTCAGAAAAAACTAGGTTGTGATATCTTAACCATCCATAGTGATAATGGTGGAGAGTTTGAAAAAGAGATATTTGAAATCTACTATGAGTAGTAAGGGATTAATTATAATTTTTTAGCTCCTAGGACCCCTTAGTAGAATGGGGTAGCTGAAAGAAAGAACAAGACCTTAGTAGAAGCCACTAGAGCCATGATTTTTGAGTATTTACTTTCATAAAACTTTTGGGCAGAAGTGGTGAACACAACTTGTTATTTGTTGAATAGGGTGAATGTTAGATCTAAACCGAATAAGACACCCTATAAGATCATTAAGGGTAGGATACGCAACCTTTCTCACCTCCTTGTCTTTTTTTTGTGAGGTTGTCATTCAAAATAATGAGAAATCTCTCTTATAAAAATTTGACCAATATATGATAGAGTGTTCTTAGGCTTTCAGCTGTAAGAAAATCTTATAGAGTGTTTAATAAGAGGACATTGGTGGTGGAGGAGACTACACATGTAGTGTTTAATGAATCTAATTCTAAGAAGTCTAGAGTTGAGGAAAAAGATGAAGTAGGTGAGATTACTGAAGGAGTAGAAACTATAAATATGGAGGAAAAGGTAACACCTCAAAACACTTTTCCTAGAGATTAGAGATATTCTTCGAGTCATACTAAAGAACTAAGGTTCTGGAGACCCTTTTAAAGGTGTTAGAACTAGGCATGAACTTAGAAAAGAAGTTAACCACTCTGCCTTAATCTCAATGACTGAACCCACCAACATTAATCAATCCCTTTTTAATAAATTCTAAATCCTAGCAATACAAGAGGAACTAAACTAATTAGTTAGGAATGATGTCTGGGAGCTAGTAGAAAGACCTAAGAACCAAACTGTAGTAGGAACCAAATAGGTCTTTAAGAATAAAATGAATGATTCTAGTGTGGTGGTTAGGAATAAGGCAAGATTGGTGGAGGGTATAATCAAATAAAAGTGATTGATTTTGAGTAGACTTTTACCCCTGTAACTTGATTGAAGTAATTAGAGTGCTACTAGCCTTTGCCTTTTATAAGAAATTTAAGTTTTTCCAAATGGATGTCATAAGTACCTTTTTAAATGGGATAACAAAAGAAGATGTGTTTGTAGAACGACCCCTAGGGTTTGAGAATTCCCAATTTTCAAATCATGTTTTTAAATTAAAAAGGCTTTGTATGGTTTAAAACATGCACTAAGGGTACCGTTTGAGAGGCTTAGCACATTCCAACTAAAGTGAGTTTATTAGGGGCGGCGTAGACATCACCTTTTTTTTAGAAAAGTAGTTGATAAATTTCTCATTGTTTAGATCTATATTGATGATATACTTTTTAGAATGTTTTATAAAAATTTATGTGATGTTTTTTATAAAACAATGAGTAAGGAATTTGATATGAGTTTGATGGGAGAATTATCCTACTTTTTGGGGTTTATCATAAGGAAAATTGATAATGGAACTTTTCTTAATTAATAAAAAATACATTAAATACATCTTGAAGAAATATGAAATGGATAAAAACAAGCCAATAAACACTTTCGTGAGCTTAAGTGTTTAATTAGATAAAGACTCAAATAGAAAATTAATTGATTAAAATAAATACAGAGTAATAATTGGATCACTCCTTTACTTGACAACTAGCAGACCTAATATAATGTTTAGTGTGAGCTTTTGTGCTAGATTTTAAGTTGATCCAAAGGAGTCCCACCTGATTGCAGTTAAGAGAATCCTTACATATCTCTTAGGAACCCAAACCTTAGGAATTTGGTATCCAAGGCATAGCCCTTCTTTTGAGATTATATGATGTTTTGATTCAGACTTTATAGGGTGTAGGGTTGATAGAAAGAGTACCATTGGAATGCATCAATTCATAGGATAATCCTTAGTCTCCTAGTCCAATAGAAAATAAAACTCAGTTGCACTTTCCACTATTGAAGCTGAATACATAGCCTTAGGAAGTTATATGGCCCAAGTCCTTTGGTTAGAGCAACAGATTTTAGCTTTAGGATTACCCATCGGCTTAATGTCAATTCTATGTGATAATACTAGTACCATCTGCATTTCTAAAATTTATATCTAACATTCTAGAATCAAATACATTGACATAAGGCATCACTTTATTAGAGACTATATTACTAAATGAGACATTGAGCTACATCATATTGCAATTGAAAACCAACTAGCTGACATCTTTACTAAACCACTGGCCTTTGAAACTTTTAGTATCTTAAGGACCAAATTATGTGTCATAAACATAAATGCATGAACTTAATGATTACTGAACTCTGAATTATCTATTTTCTGATATTTCTTTCATTTTTTTTGCTTGTTGGTTTTCATTTATGTGATACAATTTTTCATGTTTCATTATTATATTATTTTTCACTTAAGTTTTATTTTATTGATCATTGTTAGAATGACATTTTTTCTTGGTTTTTTTTTTGCAAATTTGTAATCAATGATTGATATCCCTAAATTAGTTATTGAAAGAAACACCGTTGATTGTTTCCCTTCCTCTAACTCTCTTAGCGATGTAATTTTCTTTTCTAAGCAAAAGTATATTTTAAATTAATAATTAGACTTTGAAATTGATATCTTTTATATCTTCTTACAGTAATCTATCTTATATAAATAATGTTTAAAGTCATTAAATGACTTTCAAGCTTTCTTAACTATGGTGTTGCATTTATTATATGAATATGATTCTGCTTTGTAGTTTACTCATTGTATTAGAGAATGAGTTTTTCTTCTCTATTATCAACAAGATATTCTCAGAACTGAGAGTCTTTAAAGGTTTCGAAATGGAGCTAGCTCACAAAAATGATAAGAGGCAAAAAATTATCCCAAAAAGAAAAATTATAAACATGTGCAATGATCACTAAATAATTAAAATATACACAAAGTATATAAAAAATCAAAAGATGCGTAAAGTACTCTAAATAATAAAGAAGAGGCATAAAATGAGCCCATAAAGAAATAAACTTCCTTCTCTTTTAAATATTTAAATCTTAAAAGAATTCATTTGTCACTTGATATCTTCAATCACTTGATTTTTAAAACTCATGATTTTGACTAATTACTTTGCTATATTATTTTATCAGATATGTTTTCTAAAATGATGTTTTGATCGGATCGCTTTACTTATCCGATTTTTTTCTAAGTTAAATCTTTTTTTTTTCAAAAGATGGTTTGACTTATAAGAAGTCCAAGTTGGGGTTAATAGGATTGGTTGTTCTACCATGTTTTGGATTTTAGCGATGTTAATTAATTTCTTACTAATTTTTAATCAAATTAAAAGGGAATTTTATCATTTTCTATCTTTCTAGTTTGTTTTTGATGTTTTTGTGTGATGTTGTACTTTTTTATATACTATATTCTATTTAGTAGTTTTTTTTTGTTTCCTCCTTTTTACGATGTCAAAAGGGGGAGTACTATTAGTGTTGTATCATTCCTTGTTTTAATAAAATTTTCTTTAATTTTCTTATAATTTTCTTCTTTGTTTCATGTTTCATTTTTTAATTAAAAGAATGTGATTTGAAATATTCCAACAATAATATTTGCCATCATAAAAAGGGGGAGATTGTTGCAAATTTAGACCCAAGTACTGTGATTTTGATAATAACAAACATTATTATTTCTCAACTAATGCGATTCTTACATATCTATTTTATTTTCCCTGCTCACTAACCTTTCAGGTCCATAAGTTCACTTGGAATATCAATCAGCTCAAGATCTATAATTTCTATTTAAATGTATCTTTTACCTTTTCTTGAGTCAAATATACTTTGATGGATCCTGAAGCTAAGTAACCTTACACATACATATTCAGAGGGAGAAATTTAGTGAGTTAGTGTTTCTTTTTTTTTTTATCATATGATATAGCATAATTTCAAATCATCATGGATGCTTAGTTAAAAACAAAAACCCTAATTAGGGGATCTAGGTCTTGTAAAGTTGCTTAAGCAAATCATCCTGGATGATACTCACGTCATCCTAGACGATATGCTCAAATCATAAAAACTAGCTGCCAAACTCATTTAAGCAAGATTTTAATCTCTTAAAATTATATTAATAGTACAGGATGGTAATAATTATCCTAGATGATTCATATGAATCATGCCTGAACTAATCAGGTAATTAAGAAAAGTAATTAAGGTTAGATTGATCGATCATTTCATCTTATACAATCCTAGGATGGTCCTGGATGATCAATAAGCAAAACCTTACTCTTCTCATGAATCTCCTAGACATCCCAAATTATGTGCTAGATGATTAGTTATATTTCTTCATCATCTTGACTTATTTCCTGGATGTCCCAAACTATTTCCTAAACAATAATCACTAATTTTGAACTAATTATGCTGGATGATCCAAGAATCATCCTGGACGATCAGTCATATTTCTTCATCGTCCATATTTATCTCCTGGATATTTCGAACTATCTGTTGGACGATACTGTATGATTTTAAACTAATCGTACGGGATGATGTCCATATCATCTTGGACAATCAGAACAAATATTATGTTCTAATCATATAGAAGACCTAGATTATCCTGGTTGGAAGGGTTGAATTATAGTAATCATACAGGACGAACAATCCTGGACTATCTTTGACAACAAGTTGAAAATTAGGTCATTTTTAAGGCCTTCTTTATAAAATCTCTCAATTGCTAAATAGAAAATCTTTTGTTGTTGTCCTGACATGAAAGAGCTTAGAGAAGGATAAAGAGAGTTTGGGAGAGAGAGAGAATCTTTTGAGGGGGAGTTTTATTTTATTAATCACATCCACATCAAAGATTGATCATATTTATTTTAAAATATTCAAAAAGGATTTTACTTTTTTGTTTAAGAATTTTTAAAACCACCAATTCACCCCCCCCCCCCCCCCCCCCCCCCCAAAAAAAACCCCCCCCCCGCCCTTAGCTAACCTCAAGCTAGTTCATAATGGCTGAACAACCCTAATGAAATTTCAAGTAGTAGGGTAGAGATTTGAATAACACACAAAGAGATTTTCACCTCTAAGCAACCTTGTGAACCCTTCACAATTTCCACTTGGAAGATCTCTCAAACTTCACTCTCAAACACTCTCCCAAAACACACTCCTCTTCACTCCCAAGAGAAAATTCATAGCAACAAGATTAAATGATAGTTTTTCAAGACACTTACATATGAAAGGCAAGAAAATCCATCCATTAAACTAAGAATTTTAAGTTGAACTTACTTGGATCGTACAGTATGATCTTACTTCATACGTACGAATAGTTTAAAAAGCTATATATAATTTTTTATGAACCTAATTTTATACTCTATCAGTCGTATGTATGAATTGACATTGTACTGTATGAATAGTACAAAAATGAACAAGTTCATCCAATATGATTTTGTATAAACTCATTTTGTACGCTATGAATCATCCGTACGAACCATATATTGTATAGTACAAAAAGTTAAATAAAGTCATGCTTTATTTGGTACGAATATGGATGAACTCATTTCACACTTTACCTATTATCTGTATGAATAGTTCATGAAATAATGAGTTCGTATGGTATAAACTGGTACAAGTCCTATTTGTACTCTGGACGTCGTCTGTTTGAATCTTACTTCATACACTACTAATAGTTCAAAAAATTTATGTACTCTAGACGTCATTTATACTTTTTCTATGGCATGAATATGGGACAAATTGGTACGCGCCCATTTTGTTCTATGGATATCATATGTACGAAAAGCATTTTGTATAGTACGAACTGTTCAAAATGAAATTTTTTTAGGCATGATTTGAATAACTTCAATTAGAAGGAACTTACCATGATAAATTACCTAGTACAATTTAAAAATCATACAGTATGATTAGTTTTAAAAAAAAGTTTTGACTCACTCCCATAGTGTGTGTGTGTGCGTGGTTACCCAATTACAGTCACAAGCTCTCAGACTCAAGAAAAATAGAAAAAGTATAGACTTCATTACAAGAAAACCTAATATAATATGTCTTGAAATCTTGAGCAGTTTGGTGTATGATTTTTATAAAATGTTAGTATACACAAACAATACAAAGAAAATATATCCAATGTATGTTATGAGAAATAACAATCACAATGTCATCATAAAAAAACTCACATGATATAGAAACATAGTTTTGAAATCTAATTTGCAAGAAAGATTACATGAGAATCACTATTTATATTAGTGACAAAGAAATTCGGGATATATTATGCACTACATACAAAGGTACTGATGAAATCAAACAATCTAAGTTAAATATTATAATGCATGATTATGAACTTTTTTGCATGAAACCTTATGAGATGATCTTAGATATATATACTAGGTTTAGATGTGTATAGTAGGTTTACTCAAATTTTAACATCATTATATACTTTAGGTAAATAACTTTCAAACTTTAAAAATATCAATAAAGTTCTACATTATCTACGTGATAAAATTCATGCTAAAGTTATTTCTATATATGAATCAAAAGACTTGAATGATTATTCTATTAATAATCTGATTGGCTTACTCATTACCCACGAGTAAAGTGTGAGTCAGGTGATTTTGGATGTAGGTGAAACTATAGTGCTAAAAGCTGAAGGACATGGTTGGAAGTAACTTAGTAGATGATAAGAGTGAGGAAATAACATCAATAATAAGAAAATTTTAAAATCTACTACATCATAAGCATCAACATCAACAAAAGTAAAACAAAGGTAAACATGGAAAGAATGATAAGATTTTTTTCTGATGTTATTTATTTTAGGTGTAGGAAAACCATTTACATGAAAATCAGTTCCATAATGTAAAAACACTTCATGCAAAGGAAAAAGGTAAAAATAAGCCAATTGTAATATGCGCAAATGATAAAAAGAAAAAGATCTCCTAGGTAGACCTAACTTCTGAATCATCAGATCATGAGCAAGATGATGAGGTATTAAGCTTTATTTGTGTATATCTCTATTAGTGCATGCATATAGGTTCATTATTTTGGTTCATTATGAATGTTTTTATTTTCCTTATTGTTTTAGTGTTTTGTTATTTATATTTGTAATCTTTTATTTTATTTTAGTTTATTTTCCATGTATGTTTTTTAAAACACTCTCTGAATATCACTCATAAATCACATCTCACATTGTATTTACTTAAGAGAATCAATAACTTCTCAAATTAAAAAAAAGAAAAATTTACATTTTTTACTTCAATTTTTAGTAAGCGATGATTGACTTATCTAAAAAGTTAAAGAAAGAAAAATTAATGATTATCCCTCTTCCTTTAACTCCTTTAGTGGTGTGATTTCTTTTTGAATAAATAAATATTTAAAATTAAAATTAGAAGAAGAAATGTAAATTAGTTTCATCTTCCTATAGTTTTTCAACTCATTTGAATATTTTTGTGAATCAATGAATCTACTTTCAAATTTTCTTATTCAAGCTATTTGTCTTTATCAGAAGTATAATGTTTTGATTTGTAATTTACTCTATCCTATAAAAGAAAGTGAGCTCCTCTTCTTTTATATTTGGATGACAATCTCATAATTGAGAATCTTTAAAGGTTAAAAAAAGGAAGCAAGTTGGCAAAAGTGAAAAGAGGCACAAATGTGTCCAAAATGAAAAGATGCGTAATATCCGGCAAAAATTGTAAGATGCACAAATTGTATCAAAAATATAAAGATGGACAAAGTGCACTAAAAATTGATAAAGAGGAACAAAATGAGTCCATAATAAGCTAACTTCCATTCCTATCAAGTTTTTAAATCTTAAACAAATTCATGTGCCAATTGATATCATCCACACTTGAATTTGAGAATCATGAATTCTAGCTCATCACTTTGTAATGCTATTCTCTTAAGTCATATTTCAAAAAATAAGTTTGAAAAGAACATATTTCTTTTCTAATTTATTTCTTAAATTAGATTTTTGTCTAAAAAAGGACTTTAAGCAATAAGGAACTTGAGCTAAGGTTGTTAAAATTCTAATTTTCAACCTTTATGGATCTTAGTGCGGTCAATTCATTTCTTACTAACCTTTTGAATAAAATTAAGAAGTAACTTTATAATTTCTTGAAAATTTACTAAAACAAATTCATTCTTCTAAAACATCACCACCCCCTTCACCTAATACGGGTCAGTTTGATCTTTTATTATTGTTTCATTTTTTTATAATTTATTTCTTTTCTGTGCTTCTCTTCTTTTTGATAATGTCAAAGGAGGAGAAAATATTTATCTTTTTGCATTTGTTCATTTATATTTGCATTTGTTTATATGTTTTTTTAGTTTGGTTTTCTATTGCTTTCTTTCTTAATTTTGTTTGCGTTAAAGTATATATTTTTGGTATCCCCTATTTTCTTAATATAATTATCTTAGTGAGGGGGAGATTAAGAGAAAATATTTTTAAATTTACAAATTCAATTAGTAATGTTTGTCATCATAAAAAAATGGAGAGATTGTTGCAACTTGAGCTCAAGAGTTTATATTTTTGATGATAACAAACATTATGCCTTACATAATTATGTCAACTTATATTTGCAATGAATATTTGTTTGTGTGTGTAGTAACATTTCAAGAGCACCATGAATCATCAAATAAAGATTTAAGGCTCAAGATTGGGTAGAATATGATATACTGTAAATATTTTTATAATATTTATTGATATATTTTTTATTTCTTGAGTCAAGTTTTTTTTTGGATCTATGCTAGCTTGGTGACCATAAACACACATACTCAGGGGGAGTGAGATTGAGTCAAAAATAGAAGTTTAAAGTTTGAACTCATCATGCTGTATGATTTATATTGTACTATACAATCAACCCATCTAATAATTTATACTGGACAATTTAGATGATCTAGGACGATCAGTTATAATCATGGAAAATAGCCGCCAATCTTAACTTAGGCAAGATTTTAAGATTTAAATTTTATTATAATTGTCCAGAATGATCTATATCATACTGGATGATCTATAATAATTATACTTAAATATATAATGTAATTAGTCAAACGAATCTTCTTAATTTTGATATTCTGATTGTACTGTACAAACTAGATCATATTATATGATCAATAGAGATAATTTTTATCATCCCATATTTTATCCTGGATGAATTGCATTTCAGTTGAACAAATCATCCCGGACAACCGCAAAATATTCTTGGATGATTAATAAAAATACTTAAACTGATCATACAAGGCAATGCTAATCATACTGGAAAAAATGACTAATTTGTACTAATCATATAAGATGATCATACAGTATCATCCTGGTCTATCAGTAAAAATTTGAATTGATCATACTGGGCTATCTAGTGATTATACAATACTATCAGGTCAAATTCTACATACATATAGGACTATCTCAGAATCGTACTATATAATATTTGATGGAAAAAATGATTTTTAGGGTTTTTTATGCCCTCTATTTGAGCTTTCTCTAAAGAAATTATTACTATATTTGGCATGCAATGGGTCAACATTCTTATGGAGAAAAATTGAAGATAGAGCCTTGAAAGGGAGAGAGAAAAGAGTGGAGTTTAAGAGTGAGAAGATCCTTATGGTTTCTGTTGAGTCTAGTGAATAGGTTGTTAAACCTAAGTTAATGTCCCAAAGCTACCAAGAGGGGGGTGAATTGGTATTTAAAAATTTTCCCTCTTTTGAAAAATTTAATCGAAATTAAACTTTAATGAATTTTTATAAAAAAATTTTCTACCACAATTTTTAAAACACAAAATTAAATGCAGAAAATAAAAAGCAGAAAAATAAAAAGATGCACGATTTATAGTGGTTCGGTCTAAACCAGACCTACATTCACTCCCCAGAGGCACCCTCTAAGTATTGCACTAATA
>NW_021319141.1:23434-27240 GCF_001605985.2 Dendrobium catenatum | reverse complement strand
TTCTTAAGCTCCACTTACCTTCCGTACCATGATGATATTTGCCAACCAAGTGGTGTAGTGCACTTCCCATATAAATTCAGCTTCCAAAAGCTTATCCAATTCCTGCTTGATTGCTTGTTGACGATCCAACGCAAAATTTTATTTCTTCTAGATTACTAGCTTACACACATGGTTGACTTTGAGAGAGTGCAATATCACTTTAGGGTCGATTCCGAGCATATTTGTCGGACTCCATGCAAAAGCATTGGGATTTTTTTTGTAGAAAATCTATATATTTTTTTCTTCTCATTTAAGAGAAGGGATCCAATCCATACGGTCCGTGATGGTTGTTCTTTTCATATGGATACAATAGTGAGGTCTTCTATAGGAGAAGTCCTATGAGGGATATCCTCACTCTAAAGATTAAAGTCCTCGATGTTCAGGGTAACTTTTGATGTGGTTGAACCTGTCTAAGATAGCATGTTTGTGCTATTTGTTGATCTCCACATACTACACTGACTCCTGCCAAGGTAATGAACTTTATCTTAAGGTGAGGGATGAAGGCGCTAATCCTAAAGATTGAATGGAGTGGCCTTCCAAAGATAGCATTATAAGCCAATTTTGACTTTACTATAATGAACTTGATGGAGTATGTAGTCTGTCGGGGAAATTCTCTAAGTATAACTGAAATATTGATTATCCCTTATGCTCGTACAAGTCAATTATGAATCTATATAGTGGACCTGCAGTAGGCTAAAGCTTTTCTTTAGAGAGACCCATATTGAGAAAACTTAAGTAGAACAAGACATCCACATAGCTTCCATTATCCATCTGAATTCTTATGACGTTGTAACATGGGTGGTCACCTATCCCCGCATTTATTACCAGTGGATCTTTATGATGAGTTTTTACTCCCTCTAAATCAGAGTCATCAAAAGTGATAGAATGATCTATACAAGCCTTCTTTGCTGTCGAATTTTCATCTACAGGTAATAAGACCTGATATAATAATAAGGGCCTCCTGCTATGGTCTCAATTTCACTAATTATTATATAATTATTTAGCAGTTATCTCTGCTATTGTTAATTTTACCCCCAGTGGGATGAGCTTTCTCTCGAGCAGGTGGATCTTAAATAAGCTGTTAAAGATAACCTTGGCATATAAGCCTTTTTATTTCATCCTTGAGCTGCTTACAGGCTTCAGTAGTGTGGCCATGACAACGATAAAAATGACAGTATTAATCCTAATTTCATGTATTTAGCTTCGAAGAATTCAACCATTTCATAGAATCTTAATCTCGGATGGTCATTAACACATTTTCTTGAGATGTATTTAGTGTTGTATTCTCCTCTTGTCAAGGATCATGTATTGGTATTAGAGTCCTAGGAGGTAGATTATTTTTCCAATATTTATTTTATTGTGGGAACGAATTATCCATCCCAGGTGTACTTTTAAGCTTTCAATTTGTTAGCTTAAACTGCTTTCTGTTTGCAGTTATGTCTTCATCTGCAGAGATTTGTGCCTCCACGTGATGGATAAGGTCGGCGTATGAATAAACTGTGTCTCGCATGAGTGTCGAATAAAAGGGGCCAGGATAGAGGCCTCTAAGAAAGACTCCTCTCAACAATTCCATATCTACTTCTGGAATTTGTCGAGCCTCAGTGGAAAATTATTGAAAATACTCCTTTACAATTCTCCTTCATTTTGATGGATCTCGAAGAGGTGAGAGGAATCTTTAGTAATTTTTTGATTGGCAACAAATTATTCGACGAACACTTTGGCCAGTTTGATAAAAGTAGGGATCGTTCCAGCAGAAAGTGAATAAAACTATATTCGAGCTTGTCCTTTGAGGGTAGTAGGAAAAACCTGGCAGAGGAGTGTGTTCGAGGCTCGTTGGATACGCATAATGGTTCTATAGTAGTTGATATGCTCGTATGAGTCAGATGTCTTATTGTACGAATATATTATAGGTAATTTGAATCCTTTTGGAATGGGGTGCCAAAGATGGCTTCAGTAAGGGGTAATGGCTCATGTAAGTCCCACTAACGAAGAGGTTATCTTACACCTCTCACAAGAAATTCTTCTCGGACCAATCTTTGTAGTTCATGTCGTAGAGCATTACGAGGAAGCTCAGCAATGTGTAGGGAGGTCTAGAGGAATGCAAAGTTATCGTCCTGGATGCGAATGATGGGTAGAACTTGCAGTGTGAGCAAGTTCATTATTTTATTTTTTATTGCATATGCCTTCTTAGTGGACGAATAGGAATCTCGTCTTAAAGATGTTCGAGTTGAACACCTTCGGCCAGTGGTGGATCTCGAGGGGGAAGAATCTTCTACTGTGGTGCTAGCACCGATTGCTGAGTCTCTCACAGGAGTTGAAGGATCTCATTTTGAGATATTCCATTTTTCGGACACTCTCCTCTAGAGATGGCCTTGAAGTTTCTTATCCAGTAGTGTTTTGCCCCAAGGATAAAAAGAGGCAGATACTTGGCGTCCATGATTCATAGATTGATTCGTGGATTGGTGGAAGTTAGAGCGAGAAGCTCCCAAGATGCAATTGCTACACTTGTTGTCCATTGAAGCAACACTTAGAATTGTGGGATAATGTTTCCAACATATGGTGTTACACTATTACAGGCTAAAATATACGGGGAGATAGAGTTAGAAATTTTTATCTCAAAGTTATACAGATATCCACCACACAAATAGAAGATGAAATAACACCAGGATTTTTACGTGGAAAATCTTAGAAAGGGAGAAACTATGGTGCCACGCCCAGTTAAAAGAATTCTACTAGTGTTTGCTTAGGTTACAAGAAGTTGACTCGTCCCTAAAATTTAGGACGATCATATTACAATAATCAACTCTAGGGTTAAAATTCAATTATAAACGAATATCAGAATTCTGGCATTAGTTGGCGATTAAATAGAGAACTGGCTTCAGTTAGTTGTCGGACAAAGCTCAAGTGTCACTTGGAGGTCAGGCTGAACTTTGACGTCACTTGGAGGTCAGGTGGAACTCCGGCGTCACTTGGAGGTCAGGCAAAACTCCGGTGTTACTTAAAGGTCGAGCGGAACTCCGGCGTCACATGAAGGTCGAGTGGAATTTTAGTGTCACTTGGAGGTCGGGCAGAACTTCGGCATCAATTGGAGTTCTAGCGAAACTCCGGCGGTGGTCGAGGATGAGTCTCTTCCTTCTCTTCTTCCTTTTCTCCTTGCTTCCTTGCTTAATTTCGCGTCAGTTGGCTGCCAGGTGAAAGTCTGGCAGTGGTCGAGGAGTTTTTTCCTTATCTTCCTTTTCTTGCTTCTTTTCTATTCTCCCTTATCTTCTACCTTTTTTTCTTGCTTAATTTCGGCGTTGGTCGACTGTCGGGTGAAAGTCTGACAGTGGTCGAGGAGGAGTTTTTTCCTTCTCTTCTTGCTTCCTTGCTTAATTCCGGCGTCGGTTGGTTGCTAGGTGAAAGTCTAGCGGTAGTCGAGGAGGAGTTTTTTCCGTCACTTCCTTTTATTGCTTCTCTTCTCTTCTCCCTTAGCCCCCCTCTTAAAAGAAATGAGGGGTCTATTTATAGTTTTCTTAATGTGACATGACCAGTAAATATGAGGTAGATCAGGGGTAAATTGGGAGTAGTTTAAATGAATAGACGATGTTGAATCCCTTGATTGTGGACCATTTATTAGGCATTTGAAGGCTCTAATAATATTAGAATTCAACAATTTTTGGCTCGTTGGATTTATCTCGTTGAGTTGGTCGATTCGACTATAAGCACTCTACATTTGGAAACTGTTTGATAGTCCAAATTATAGATTGAACATTCAAAAAGTACTATGG
>NW_021319141.1:0-23334 GCF_001605985.2 Dendrobium catenatum | reverse complement strand
GCATTCTATTTTTCCTAAGAAGGATCCCAAACCTGTTGGGTTTCTAAATCTGACTGTTGTTGAGTTTTGCAGGTGTGCTCTCACCAAAGACCTCGTGGGAGCATAGGATAACTGGACATAAGTTGGCTTGCAGCTCAAAATTGCTTAAACTCGCTGCTTTATCACTTGCTTGAAACCTTTAGTTTTTTGTGTCTTTTATTTATTTTTTTGTGCTAGTTTTTTGTGTTGTTTTTAGTTTGCCTTATGTTTATTTTTTTATGTGTTTTATTTTTCACATTATTCTTTAAATTTGGCAGTCAAACCTTGTCCTACCTTGTCCTACGTCCACTCCTCGGAGGCGTCCGTCCGGGTATTGCACTAAACTAAGTGTCTCTCCTTTAGCCCCCACAGCTAGGCGGAGAAGCCCTTACAAAATCACTTCCACCTTCCCCGGTGCGGCGGAGTAGTCAGGTCCTTTGACAACAAAGTGATCTTCTTCTTCCGAGAAATTCCCTCAAGATAAGCCTTGAATCTGATTGTACTAAAGTGCAATCTCACCGGAGCAACCGTGTGGAATCCTCCTCCACACTCCCTTGAAATCTTCTCCAAGGATCTTCTCCCTCTCTCAAACTCCACCCTTTTCTCTCTCCCTTTCAAGCTCTCTCTTCAAGTTCCCTCCAAAAGAACGAAGCTACATTGGCTACCAAAGACACATACAAAGTCTTTGACAAAGCTTAAATAGAAGAGCTCCAAACGAGCTAATTAATTGCAACTTTCTGACATTATCGTCCAGGCCGATACTTCGATCGGTCAAGATGATGTGATTGAGTAATCAACATTAATTTCTTCCCTTAAATACCAGATAAATTTAGGCATAATTGTGTTGGATAGGCTAGGCCAATCTAGATGATGCCTGGGATGATGTCCAAAAATAACTAATACCTAAATAGATCTGGTGGGTGATTCTTCTTTTTAAAGCCTATCGGCCCGGCCGATATAAAATCGTCAAGGCTGATGTGCTTAATGACGGCTGCCTTCACCAGGATGCCCTAATTAGGGTTTCTATTTTCAGCTAATCGTCCAGGACATTTTTAGGATTGGCTCAGACGATGTGATCAAAAAAGAGAACTCTAATCAGCAGACAAAAATTTTCCATTTGTGTGTGTGCAAGGTTCCATAGCATCAGAGACCACTTTGATTACAATAGACTTAAGAAAGGAAAAATTACAAATTGACTCAGACTTAATCAACCCAAACTTGAGCTGGCTTGAGCTGCACTCGAACTTGTGGACATGAAAAGTTAGTAGGCAAAGCTGTCATAGAAAATCATGAGTGTTTCCTATCATCAAAATCTAATCCATAAAATCAAATCTGCAATAATCTTCCCCTTTTTTATGATGGCAAACAATACAGTTGAAGTTGCAAGCTAAAAGCATTTTTTCTAAAACTCCCCCTCAATAGAAGAAAAATTTTAAAAATAAAGGAAATAAAAAAAAAATTTAAAAATGCAATAGTAAAAATGCAACAGTATGTTTAATCTCCCCTTTTTTTATGATGGCAAACAATACAGTTGAAGTTTCAAGCTAAAAGCATTTTTCCTAAAACTCCCCTCAATAGAATAAAAATTTTAAAAATAAAGGATATAAAATTTTTTTTTTTTTTTAAAATGCAATAGTAAAAATGCAACAGTGCGTTTAATCTCACACTTTTTTATGATGGCAAACAATACAGTTGAAGTTGCAAGCTAAAAGCATTTTCCCTAAAACTCCCACTCACTAGAATAAAACTTTAAAAAATAGGGGAAATAAAAAAAATATTTTTTTAAAAAAAATACAATAGTAAAAATGCTAAAGTACATTCACCCCCTTTGACATTATCAAAAAGAGGAGGGGAACAAATAATTAAAATAATAAAAATAAACAAAACGATCCCTGATCTGGTAAAAAGTTTAAATATTTTTGAAATGAGAAAGTTACCTCTTGATTTTATTTAAAACCTTAATAAGAAATGTGTTGACAACGCATAACCCAGAAAGGTTAGAAATTCAGAAATTATTAATCCAATCTCAAGTTTTTTTAAAGACTCAAAAAACTTTTTAATTCAATATCAAAATCAAGAAACAAATTAGAAAGAGAAATAGTAATCTTTTTCAGAAATCTTTTTATAAAATATATATAATAGAAGATTAATGCAAAAAATTTGTGAATAAAAAATCATGATTTTTAAACTCAAGTTTTGGAAATGTCAAGGGTATTCTTAAGTTTTTAGTAGTACAAGAAAGGTAAGCATACTTTATTGTGCGCTAATTTTATGCCTCTTGTCAGTTATTTGGCGCACTTTACACATCTTTTAATACACCTTGTATATTATTTTTTTTTCAATTTGACGTCATTGTGCATCTTTTGTTTTAGCATCATTGGCCACTTTTTTTATTTTCAGCCAAAATATGCTTTCTTTCTTATATTTTAAAAACTAAATGAAGCCCATACTATTGACAAAATGAACTACATGATTAAGAAAATTTTAAGGTTGGTTCAACACTTGCAAGAAATCTCTATGTGATAAAAAAAAGAAAGGAGATGAAAAAAATCAATTTCAGAATTCAATTTGTAATATGATGAAGATTTTGAATCAAAAGTAAGAAAACCTCTTTAAGAAAAGAGAAAGAGACAAAACATGAGTTTCCTTCCTTTGACTGTTTTTAGGGAAGTCAACAATAACTTACTTAAAATTTCAAGAAAAATAAGAGGTAGAATTTTCATTTTAAGAAAAATGATCTTTTAAAAAATATTTGATTTTCTAAAGTGCATTGGAAATAAAAAAAAGTGATACGTGTGTGTTGATAAGAGAAAACTTCACAAAAAAGTAAAGACAAAATTAAAATTTTAATGTAAAAAAAATAAACCCAAAGAAAACACATAAAAAAACGAACAAAAAACATGCAAACACAAATAAAAAAAAAACACGAAAAGGTTTAAACATCATCTTGCTCCTAATCTTATGATTCAAAAGCTAGGTCTACCCAGAAGAGTTCTCAAATTAGGGCACTAATTTTTTATATGTCTAGATTTCCTACATCCAAAACAAATAATGTCAAAAAAAATCTTAACATTCTTACCATTTTTACCTTTATTCTACTTCTATTGATGCTTATGCTTTGATGAGTTTTTTAATTTGCTTGACAAGTCATCGCTTTCATCTCCTATTTTCTCCATGTTTTCAGCATTTAGCACTATCGTCCCACCTGCATCCAAAAGTCTTTGGCTCAAACTTTGCTCGTAGGCAATGAGTGAACCAATCAAATTATCAATAGAATATTCATCCAATTTTTTTTATTCATAAATAGCAACAACTTTGGCATCAAACTTATCAAATAAACAACGTAGAATTTTATTGACTTTTTCAAAGTTTGAAAATTTCTTACCTAAAGCATGTAATGATGTCAGTATACATCTCTAAGATTGACTCATAAGGTTTCATGCAAAATAGTTCATAATCATACATTAAAAAATAGGTTAAAGATTTTGCATTCAATTGAATATTGATTTGTTCTTTTCTACTCCATTGATTAAAAGGAATGTCAGTTTTAATTCCATCTAAAATACATGATGGTATTGAATAACCAATTAAAATCATATGTCATATTCGATAATCAATTGATTGCATGAAAGTAGACCTACGAATTTTCTAAAAATTAAAAGTAATATCCTCAAATAAAGGTGGTCTAGTGATTGAATAACCTTTCGCAATATTACGATTATAAAAATTAGCCATGGATAAAAATTCAAAAAGTCTTCAAACTTATTTTTTTGAATCTCGCTTTGATACCACTTGAAAGTTCATTAAGGATGTTAGGCCCTTATGAACTAGTCCCAAGGCTAACCAAGAGAGAGATGAATTGGTATTTTAAAATATTCTTTCAATGAAAACACAAACAAAACCAAAATTCACCACAAAGAAAACACAATATGAAAATTAAAGCTGAAGCAATAATAAGAAAGAACGCACACCATATTTATTTGGATTCGATAAAACCTTGACCTACGCCCACTACCCGGAGGTGCCATCTGGGTATTGCACTAAACTTAGTGTCTCTCCTTTAGCCCCCACAGCTAGGCGGAGAAACCCTTACAAAATCAGTTCCACCTTCCCCGATGTGGTGGAGTAGCTAAGTCTTTTGACACAAAAGAGATATTCTTTTTCCAAGAACTTCCCTCAAGACAAGCCTTGAATCCGATGGTACTATGGTGCAAGCTCGCCGAAGAAACCATATGGAATCCACCTCCACACTCCCTTGAAACCCCCTCTAAGTATCTTCTCCCTCTCTCAAACTCCACCCTTTCCTCTCTTCCTTTTAAGCTCTCTCTTCAAGTTTCGTCCAAAAGAATGAAGCTACAATGGCTGCCAAAGACACATACAAAGTCTTTGAAAAAACTTAAATAGAAGAGCTCCAAACGAGCTCATTAATTGCAACTTGCCGACATTATCATCTAGGCCGATCCTTCGATCGACCAAGATGATGTGATTGAGCAATCAACTTTAATTTATTCCCTTTAATACCAGATTAATTTTGGCATAATTGTGCTGGGTCGGACAGGCCGATCCAAACAATGCCCGGGACAATGCCCGGGATGATGCCCAAAAATAACTAATACCTAAATAGATCTGGCGGCTGATTCTTTCTTTTTTAAGCCTATCGGGTCGGCCGATATAGAATCATCCAGGCTGATGTGCTTAATGACGGCTTCCTTCACCAGGATGCCCTAATTAGGGTTTCTATTTTCAGGTGATCATTCAAGATGATTTTAGGATTGGCCGAGATGATGTAATCAAAATAAATAACTCTAATCAGGAGACATAAATTTTACCATGTGTGTGTGTGAGGTTTCATAGCATCAGGGACCACATTGATTATAATAGACTCAAGAAAGAAAAAATTACAAATTGACTCAAACTTAATAAACCCAAACTTGAGCTAGCTTGAGCTGTACTCGATCTTGTGGATGTAAAAAGTTAGTATGCAAAGTAGCCATAGAAAATCATGAGTGTTTGCTATCATCAAAATATAATCCATAAAATCAGATCTGTAACAAGGAAGTGTTTTATAATAAGGGAGAAGAGAAATACAATAATATGTTTATGACCCCGAATGATTCTAGCTATTCCCTAAATTATTAAGTTTCTATATTATTTAATCATTGAAATTTTTAGAATTTAATTGCGAGTACAAAAGATTTTTATTCCTAAAGAGCATAGTGAGATTAGGGCAATCACATCTAAAAAGAAACCTACAAAAAATATGCAATGTCTACTGTGCATATAAAGTAAACACATCAATATAAATTAACAGAGTAACAAAAATTTTATAGTCCACGGTGTTGCAAATCTATTTTTTATGTCTTATGTTTTGATGATTGACAAACACTTTTAACTCTCTTGGACTGCCTGCTACTTCTAACTTTTCAGGAATCGAAGATCGGACGAACAGTAGAAGCCAGTTCAAGATTGCATAGGTTTAGGGTTGAGTCAGTCTGTACTTTGTTTTTTCTCTTCTTGAGTCTATTTGTAATGATCAAAGAGCTGAATATTGCATATTGCATTCCTTAAAAAGTTAAAAGTACAACGACAGTATGGAACTGTAAGCCTATGTCTTCCCAAGACAAAAAACAAAAGGGGGAAGACCTGAACATATAAAAGTAAGCGTTCATACAATAATGCAAAAGAAAAACAACAAGAACAAGGAATAGCCCCTTTGATTCACAAGGAGGCCAACCCCAAATACATGTCCTAGAAGTCCCAAGAGCGCTTAAGGAACACTCCAGAGGGGGGAGATACCTAAATAGGGGTTGAAATAGCCCAAAGGCCGAGAGATATCCCGTTGCTCCGGCAGTTGTATAAGCACCCCAAGCACCCTAAAACATGTAAAGAGGTAAGGCCTCATTGTTCCTCAAAGGGGACAAAGTCCCCGCCAATATCATCTTGAAGATTCTTCCTCCGCTTCCTAGGCAGGGTGGAAATAGGACCCAACTGGAGAAGTTGCTTCTCCAAAAAAGTCTTAGGCGCCTTGGAAAGTTGCTATGAAAGATTAACAGTAACGGGCGGGACTTCTTCTTTCGATCTGGTGTGGACTAGTCGTTCTGCATTGAAAAGAACCTTGTGATCTTTTGATTGGTGGCTATCCGGGTTAACAATTCTGTTAGATATGTCTTCTAGTTGCTGCCTTTTATCATTTTCGGTTTGAGGGGGTCGGCGGGCCTCAGTCTTCATGTTCTGCTCAGTGGTAGGAGGCACCGAGGGGCCTCTCGGTTTTCCCTTCTTCTTACGGGTGACTAAGTTCCACTCCCCCAAGGAGTCCTTTCGCGGATCTTCGCTGTCATGAGAATCGTCTATAGTTGCTTCTCTTGGGTTATCCTGCTCAGGCTGTTCCTTGGACTATGGTTACCTCTCTTGACGTTCCAAAGCTTTGGTCGTAGGAGGCTGTGGGAGAGGGCCACGGCTAGCCACATGTCCCTTGGAAGAAGGGTCTAGATTGCACCTCCCGTTAGCATGTCCAATAGAGCCACACTCAAAGCAAGGAATAGATGCCTAAGATACTATTACTAACAATATTAATACTATTATTTATACTAGTATTGATATTATTAATGATGATATTGATATTATTACTTATACCACTATTGATTCATTGTTACTATAACTATGTTTGATGTTATTGAGCTTGTGATCATATACTAAGTGATACTCAGCAAGTGATATTGAACATATGATATAAGATATTGATTGATATTGATATAGAAGAATTGAACATCTGGTGTGTACTCTTATATTATTTTATTGTACATATATGATTTTGACGTATTTGTCGATTTGACACATGTACTAGCTTATTGATATACTAGTTATTGATTTTACTATTTTATTATTGTAATATTTCATTGTCTTTGATACTGCATTGTTCGATAATTTTATAGATTTTATTGTTACTACATTTGATTTACTATTTCTGTATAGATTCATAATCATATTGACCGCTATGATTATAAACTAACTAATGGCATGCTAACTACTTTATCATATTTTGAGTTCAGTTGTAGGATTTAGTGACATGCATAACTTTTTAAGTTATTATATGTGACTTCAGTGATTTTAAGTTAGGATAGAGGATCTGGAGTGTCAGATGAATTAGTTTTAGTGTTCCTTAGGTTATTCCCTTTTAGTTTTTAGTTATTTTATAATCAAGAGAAGTAGACCATATGAATGATTGTCTAACTTTTGACTATTATATAAATTTTTTTGAATATAAATCAAAGTATATTAGTGTTTTAATCAATATAATAATTTTGGTTGCTAGTTTATATTATTGATATAAGAGATTAGATTGCTCTTGGTGGTCGTTGTTAAAAATTGTAAAAGCTAAAACGAAAAATTCTTCCAAATTTGATTTGAGGGCATGACAAAGAGCCAACTTTTATACCTCCCCACAACATCCATTTGCATCAATTACTATTAGTCTTAAAGGAGGGCTTGGATATTCGTAGCACTAGTTTTGGTATCCAATGTTGATTATTAATGTGGACAAATAATTTTATAGCAAGGTTACACCTTATTTATATTTTCAATCATGACATATTAAAGGGCTAACAAAAACATTTGGGTACTTGTCTTATCAAGCACATAGGAAAGGAGAGGCCTATATTCATACCACCTAATATTATCCAATCACATCAGTTATTATAAGTCTTAAATTGGCATAAAAAACTTTTATTTAAGGATAATTAATAGGTTTCATATAATAACCAAACTTAGCACAAATGTTTTAATTACAACAATAACAATATGTCTTTATCCCACAACATGGGGTTAGCTATATGAATATTTTTTCTCCATTATATCCTATTCAGATCAAATTCTCATTTAAATCTAATAAAGAATGGTCATTTCTAATATTTTCTAAGGCAACTTCTCTCTAATCTTATCTTTCATTGGAGCTACTCCAACCTTTTCACGTATATGCTTGTTTCTTATCGTGTCTCTAAGGTTAAAACCACTCATCCACCTAAGCATCCTCATCTCCACAACACATAACTTAACATTATGCTTCTCTTTTAATGGCCAATATTCTGCACCACAAAGCATTGCAGGTCTCACCACCATCTTATAAAAATTTTCCTTAAGTTTGAGGGGGACTTTTCTATCACAAAACATGCCTGATGCATTCCTCCACTTCAATAATTCAACTTGAATTATACTAATAATATCTCCATATATTTCACCATCACTTTAAACAATAGACCCAAGATATTTAAAATGTGTACTATTTTTAATGACTTGATTTCCAAAGCCACAAGCCCACCACAAGATCTATTACTACTAAAATTACACTCCATAGATTCGATTATAGATCGATATACTCAAACAAAAACCTTTAGACTCTAAGGTTGACATCCATAATTCAAGTTTATCTTCAACTCCCTTTCTATTCTTCACAAGAAGAATATCATCAACAAAAAAACATACATCAGGGTGCAACCTCTTGCAAATTTTAACACAAGTAACAACTCCTATATATCTTTAATGATTAGAATATAAGCATTATGAACCCCTTTCTTTTCTAGAACTCTCGATAGCACTTCTTGGAACTTTATTATATGCTTATTCTAAATGATTATTTCATAGGTAGATACTCCTTATACACTCTATACTTTTCCATCAAACCTCTCAATAAATATATAGCTTCCATAGTAAATCTAACCGACATGAATCTAAAATGATTTGAGAAAAATTAGTATTCTATCTCTCCCATAGTTTTATTTTAATTTTATTATAATAATTTATTGTTTTGACTATTATTTTTTTATAGTGATGGAAAATCTTGGTAATAAGAACGCTAGTGAATGATTTTCTTATTCCTTTTCAGTGATGGCGAGCCCTCATTTAAAGGTAAAATTATTTTTTGTGGATATATATGCTGTCCAGAGGTGAATCAGAATGCGCCACATTACTTTTTTGCTATATACAGCAGCTATATACCGCTATGTATTGGAAGCGTGACGCGCTCTGATTAGCCTTTGGACGATCTGATGTCCACACAGAATAATTTGTTCATCAAAAGAAAGCGGGTGAAAGATGGTGCAATCCTTACTTTGATATGCAGGTGATGTCAAATGAAACATATTGTTGTTGTACATAGATTTGAATGTTGGATCTTTATAAATTGCTATGAATATTACAAACAAAAGTAATGAAAATAGATAGTGATCCTACAAGTTGTTCTGTGTTTGGATGTTGGATCATGATGATGTATTAAAAATCCATCTGCATTCTTAAAATAACCAATATGAGTTATAAACAAGTGGGAAAACATATATAAATATATGATTTTTACATTAACAAATCAAATTAACGAATGGCGAAGAGGTTGCAAAGGATGGCGAAGGTTGCTCATTTTGAAGTCATGACAAAAAACCTTTTGAGGTATTTATAATGCACCAAATAAATGTAATATGTATTGGGCGAATTTTAGATAGGAGCAAGTAAATAGTGAGAATTAATAAAAGGAGCATGTTTAATTAAAAATTTAAGAATGAGCAAATACGTCTAATAGATAAGCGTATTGGCTAGAGAGAGAGGAGAGAGGAGAGAGGAGAGATGAGAGAGGAGAGAGAGAGTCAAAGAGTGGGTGGGGGGAGAGAGCGTAGGCGGGGGAAGAGAGAGAGAGAGTGGAATTACTTATCTTATATATTAAGAAATGATTTATATGTTTGATTTATTTGACTAAATTTTTTCATTAAAACATTAAACATATAAAAATTTTAAAATATTATTTTAAATATAAAAGTATAACTTTTTATATTATATTAAAATAATATATTTAAACAAAAAATTTATAAAATATTATTAAAAATAGTTGAAATATAAATTAAATATTTAAAAAACACTTAAACTTGTAGTTACATATTTAAAAATAAACTAAAATTTATATTTAATATTATTTTTATTTCTAATATATTATCACTGTTATTTAAAATATTAAATTTTGAATATATTATTTTGAATATCAAAAAATTATTTTAATATTAATTTTAATATTAACCTTTTTAAATATATTTTATATTTTAAACTTTTTCTATAGAAAATTTTAAAATTATTATTTTAATTTAATTTTTAGATATTATAATATTACATAAATAATTTAAATATTTAATAATAAATTGTATTATTTAAATGTAATTATGCTTGTATGTTTAAATTTAATTATTTATCTTTTAATAAATTATATTTTTAATTTTTATAATATTTTTTAAAAAATAATTTTGAAGTATAAAAATTATATTATATTTAAACAAAAATATAATATAATTTTTTTTTATTTTTATAATATTTTTTTAATATTATTATATATTAAATATTATTATATATATTTAAGTTATTATTAATTATTTAATTATTTTTAAATGCTTAATTTATTATTTATATATAATTAAAATAATTATTAAATATTACACAAGCCCTACGTAATTGCACTCTCTCTCTCTTCCCCCCGCCTACACTCTCTTCTCCCACCCACTCTTTCTTTATCTCTCCTCTCTCCTCTCTCCTCTCTCTAGTCAATACGCTTATCCATTGAGCGTATTTGTTCATTCTTAAATTTTTAGTTAAACTTGCTCCTTTTATTAATTGTCACTATTTACATGCTCCTATCTAAAATTCACCCAATATGTATTGCTTTACTTCACAACATATAAAAATTATTAAAATTCTTTAAAAAAATCTGAAACCAAACAGCCCTTAAGTTTGATATAAAGATGCGAGTCAACGTACCGCAGCTTCCGCCTGCTGGCATACATTACAAAGACAAGATCATATCTATCTCTTATAAGAAGTAAAAATTCAGTTGAAGTCCTTCAATGATCACGGAAAGCCTGAGGCAATAGCAGAGACGGAAGAGGAAGAAGATGGAGAATACGCTAAAGCCAATTAGATGCAAGGTAACCCATTTTCATCATTTCCTCTCTGCTATATACATCCCTGATACAATTAAATCTTGGTGGCCTGCGGCCGGCTGCTGATAACGGCAGCGGCGGTGTGCAGAGTCGCGGCCAGCCACTGTTTTCGAAGAGGTAGAAGTGGCTCCACGAAAGCGTTCGAAATTCGCATTAAAGATCATCTGCAGCTCTCTCTGCCACAGCGATCTTTCCTTCTGGGATTCAAGGGAATTCGCTCCGATCATCTTGGGTCATGAAAACTGTCGGTAATATTTTTGGCTCGCTCAAGCTTGTTGATGTTTGTCGCTGTGATGGTTATCGGTGGAGCTTGCAGAGTTTGATGAAAAATTTGTAGATGGATGGCTATGGGGCTGCAAAAACAATTTTACGAGTTTAATTCTTATATCCTATAATTTTTGCAAAGATTTATTCATTATTTTTCATATTTTAAAAAATCTATAATTTTATTTTATGAAAAATCACAAATTACAGAAATACCCTTGCTGAATTTTATTTCGAATGCATAAATACAGGGTCGTAGAAAGTGTGGGGGAAGGGGTGGAGGAGGTGGTGGTCGAGACAGGGTGGTGCCCATGTATCAGCCCAAGCGGCGAGCCTGCGTCGTTTGCCGGTCCAATAAGAGCAATATATGCGCGGCGGTTCCGGCGAGGATTTTAGGAATGCCGCGCGACGGCGGCTAGCACGGATCACTGACGGCAATGGCGGCCACAATTGCTAATTTTTCGGCATCACTCTAGCTTCTCGGAATATAGCGTGGTGGATGTTGCGAGTATTGTCAAGCCTGGAGCCAGGATGCCGTCGGATCGAGCATGTCTTCTCAGCTGTGGCATCTCACGGGTATCTTTTTAATTCACCATTAATGCAAATTATTTATGTTTTTTTTTTTTTCAGCGTAATGATCGTAAATCCGACCCAAATAAATTATGAGGAATTTAAAAGAAGCATTTTAATACTAATTAAATAAAAGAAGCTGTGATTAATTAAATTATTAAAAATGAGCAAAAACATCAAATATTTGGCACTCTTATATAATTTTCTATAAAAAATGTTACATAATTTAGAAAACGTCAAATTATTCTGTCATTTTTTTATGAAAAATGTAAATAATTTAATATTTTTTATACAAAATGTTAAATTTTTTAATGCTTCTGGAAGAAAAAGCCAATTCAGTTTTCTTAATTAATTGACTTATTTAGATAAATACTTTTTATATTTAATGCTTTTGGCATCCATTCATTGGTATGTGTTCAATTTTCTATTTGAGATGCTCAAGCTCAAATCCCATGAGAGTAACTCAGTTTATAATATAAATATTAAATTTAAAAATACTTATTTTTATATTAATGAATTGAAAATGAGGATAAAAAAATTATTACCATATTGATTTATATAAATGACTATTAAATATACGTAAAGATTATTATAACACTACTAATAAAAATTTTAAAATTTTTAATACATTTCTGATACAAAATTTAATAATTTTTAATAGTCTTTAAACAAAAAAGAGGTGATTTAATTATAATATATTAAAAAAAGAGTAAAAAATGTCAAAATAATTTGGCATTCTTTATTTTCTATAGAAAAGAAACGTGAAATTATTTGTCAATTTTTTATAAGAAAAATGACAAATAATTTAGCATTTTTCATATAAATTGTCACAATTAATTAAGAATGATTTGGCTTTTCTTAAGGAAGCATAAAAAAAATTAAGTGACTTATTTAATAGATAAATAACATTTTATATTTAATTCTTTATGACATCCATTCATTTGGTAAGTGTTTAATTTTCTATTTGAGATGCTCAAAGCTCAAATCCCATGAGAGTAACTCAGTTTAAACTATAAATATTTAAATTTAAAAATACTTTTTTTAAATATATTTTAACATTATCATTTTGAGTTTTTTATTAAATGACTGTTAAAAATACGTTAAATGATTTATTATTTAAAATATAATATTGATTAACTATAACAGACTTATAATATCAATTTAAAATTACTAAATACATTTCTGATTACAAAAATTTAATAAATTTTAACATGTATTATATGAATGTAATATCTAACTAAATTATTAAAATATTAAAATACTAAACTTATATTATAAGTTTTAATTAAATAATATATCATATAATATTTCATATACTGCCTATTTAAATAGTTTAATATTTAATATAATATTTAGTATTTAATACATAAATTAGTTTTTTTTTAATTTAAGTATTTAGCATTTCTATTAAATATTTATATCCGTAATAAAAAAAGAGTGAATACTTCACAAGTTTTGAACCTGTGATGGATTGTTTTTTTTATTTTTTTTTGGATTGCTTACCCGGTGATGAACTGTATGAAGTGTTTGATTTTAAATGTTTCTTTATTATTAATAACTTATTGTAATTTTTTATCTCTCCTTAAAAAAACGTCAAATGATTTCTCGCTTTCTTAATTAATTAGTATTTTCTATGGAAAATATCATTTTCTAAATTATATTTGGCATTTTCAAAATTATTTAGCATTTTCTATGAAAAATGACACATTTTCTTAATTATTTAATATTTTCTATAGAAACCGTCAAATTATTTGACATTTTAACTTCTTTTTAAATTATTTAATAATCACGCTTATTTTTCTTAATTACGCATTAAACATGCTCCTTTTTAAAGTTCCTCCTAAGATTTACAATTCTATTTAAAAGATGAGTTTTTTTTTTAACTTTTGAGTCAATTAAGTCAAATTCATACACACATCACTTATATAAGCTTCAAACTCAAGATTTCTTAATTGATAACCAAAGTTTTCAACAAATATGTCAAAGTGAGTTGCAAAAAAAGGAGCTTAACTGTGTGAAAAAAAAATGTAAAAAGTTTGTGACCACTTTTTTAATCGTATATGATAATAAGGATATTGAATATTTTAAGATATGTGCAATAAAATTTTTCTATTGATATATCATCAAAAAATTAATTTGATCGGGAATGAGTCTCGAGGCAAAAATCAAGTTGGAAGCTTCAAAAATTAAATTCATGATCATATGAACTCCGTTTTCAGCAAACTTACTGACAAACTGAACGTATCGGAAATACGAACCCAACGACAGCAAATTTAACTCAATCTGAGCACAAATGAGTCCAAATCAAAAACCTGAAGCACATTTAAAAGGTTTAATCAATAATTTGGATTACTAAACACTTTTTGAATATAGCATGCTTATAGTCGAATCGAGCGGCTCGATGAGGCGAATCCAACGGGCCCAAGATCATCAAATTCTGATATCATTAGAGCCTTTAAATGCCTAATAAATGATCCACAGTCAAGAGATTCAACATCAGCAATACATTCAAACCACTTCCAATTTACCTTTAATCTTTCTCATATTTACTGGCACGCGCACTCTCAAAAAAATATAAATAGACCCCTCATTTTTCTTAAGAGGGGGGCCAAGGGAGAAGAAAAAATAAGTAAGAAAAGAAAGAGAAGGAAAAAACTCCTCGACCACCACCAGACTTTCCCCCGACAGCCGACTGATGCCGGAATTAAGCAAGACAGCAAGAAGGGAAGGAAGAAGAGAAGAAATAAGAAAAGGAAAAAAAACTACTCCTCGACCACCTCCAGACTTTTACCCGGCAACCGGCCAACATCAGAATTAAACAAGGAAGCAAGAAGAGAAGGACGAAGAGAAGAGAGAAGAGAAGAAAAGCATGAAAAGGAAGAGAAGGAAAAAAACTCCTCCTCGAACACCACTGGACTTTCACCTGGAAGCCTACCGACATCGAAATTAAACATGGAAGCAAGAAGATAAGGACGAAGAGAAGGAAGAGACTCCATCTCGACCACCACCGGAGTTCCGCCTGAACTTTAATTGACGCAGGAGTTCTACCCGACCTCCATGTGACGCTAAAGTTCTGCCTGACCTTTAAGTGACGTCAGAGGTTCGCCTGACCTTCAAGTGACATCAAAATTCCTCCCAACCTCCATGTGACACCAGAGTTCCACCCGAACTCCGAGGGACATCGGAGTTCTGCCCGACCTCCAAGTGACGCCCGAGCTCTATTCGATAACCGATCGACACACATTTTTTGCCTAATCGCCAACTACACCGAAATTCCATTTATAACTAAATTTCAACCCGAGAGTTGATTATTGTAATTTGATCGCCATAAATTTTAGGGACGATTCAGTCTCTTGTAATCTAAGCAAACCCTAGTGGAATTCTTTCAACTGGGCGTGGCCCTGTGATTTTTCCCTTTCAAGGATTTTCCACTTAAAAATTATGGTGTTCTTTCATCTTTTATTTGTATGTTGGATATCCATGTAATGATGATACTAAAATTTCTAACTCCATCACCGCGTATATTCTATCCCTCTACAGTTTGGCATCATTTTTGGGAAACACTATCCCGCAATTCTAAGTGTTACTTCGATGGCCAACAGGCATAGCAATTGCATCTTGGGAGCTTCTCGCTCCAACTCCCACCAATCTAGGAATTAGTGTATGAATCATGGATGCCAAGTATCCGCCTCTTTTTATCCTAGGGGGTAAAACGCTACTAGAGAAGAAACTTCAGGGCCATCTCAAGAGGAGCGTATCCAAAAAATGGTAGAATCTCAAAATGAGATCCTTCAACTCCTACGAGAGACTCGACAAATGGTGCTAGCACCACAATTGGAGATTCTTTCCCTACAAGATCCACCACTGGCTGAAGGTGTTCAACTCGAACATCTTTAAGAAGAGATTCCTATTCATTTACTAAGGAGGCATATACAATCGAAATAAGACAATGAACTTGATGACACTGCAAGTTCTACCAATCCTTCGCATGCATGATGACAATCTCGCATTCCTCCGGACCTCCCTGAAGACTTAGTTTGACTACACGCTGCTAAGCTTCCTTGTAATGCCCTATGACATGATTTGTGAAGATTGGTCCGAAATAATTTCCCGTGAGAGGTGTAAGATAACCTCTTTGTTAGTGAGAATTATAGGAGTCATCACTCCTAACTGAAGCTCTTCTTTGGCACCCCATTTCATCAAGATTCAAATTACTAAGAATAGATTCATGCGATGGGATATCTGACCCATACGAGCATATCGATTACTATAGAATTATTATGCTAACAAGCCTCAAATAAGATCCTCTACCAGGTTTTTCCTGCTACCCTCAATGGACAAGCTCAGACGTGATTTTATTCACTTTCAGCAAGAACGATCCCTGCTTTTGTAAGACTGGCCAAAGCGTTCATCGAACAATTCATTGTCAATCAAAAAAATTGCTAAAGATTCCTCTCACCTCTCTGGGATCTGCCAAAAACGAAGGAGAATCGCTAAAGGAGTATTTTTCAATGATTTTCTACTGAGGCCCGACAAATTCTATGAGTAGATTCTGAATTGCTGAGAAGAGTATTTCTTATAGGCCTCCATCATGGCCCCTTCTATTCAACACTCATGCGAAACATGGTTCATTCATACGCCGACCTGATCCATCGCAGGAAGGCACAAATCTCTGCAGATGAAGATATAAATGCTCATAGAAAGTAGTTTGAGCAAATAAACAGAAAGAGTAAAAGTGCACCTAGGATAAATAATTTGTTCCCATAATGAAAGAAACAAGAGAAGAATAATCCACCTCCAATGCCACTATGGGATCCTAGACAAGAGAAGGAGTATACACCACTAAACACATCTTGAGCAAATGTGTTGATGGACATCTAAGATCAAGATTCTAAGACATGGCCAAATCCTTTGAAGTTAAATATAGAAAATCATGATCAATACTATCATTTTCTTTATTGTCATGGCCACACTACCGAAGCCTGTAAGCAGCTCAAGGATGAAATAGAAAGGCTTATCCGCCAAGGTTATCTTTGAATGATTATTTGAGATCCACCTGCTCGAGAGGAAGCTCATCCCACTAGGGGGTAAAATTAAAAATAATAGAGACAACCACTAAATAATCGTATAATAGTTGGTGAAATTGAGACCATCGCGGGAGGCCCCTTATTATTATATCAAGTCTTATTAGCTATAGATGAAAATCTAGCACCAAAGAAGGCTCGTATCGATCATTATTTCACTTTTGATGACTCTGATTTGGAGGGAGTAAAAACTCACCATCAAGATCCACTGGTGATAAATGTGAGGATAGGTGACCCGTATTACAACGTCAAAAGAATTTAGATGAATAATGGAATCTCTGTGGATGTATTGTTTTACTTAACTTTTCTCAATATGGGTTTCACTAGAGAAAAGCTTCACATGTTTTAGGTCCACTATATGGGTTTCACAATCGACTTGTACGAGCATAAGGGATAATCAATCTCCTAGTTATACTTGGAGAATTTTCCTGACATACTACACACTCCATCCAGTTCATTATAGTAAATTCAAAATCGGCTTATAATGCTATCTTTGGAAGGCCACTCCAATAGATCTTTGTGAGTATCACCTCCATCCTTCACCTTAAGATGAAGTCCATTACCCTGGGAGGAGTCAGTATAGTGCGTGAAGATCAACAAATAGCACAAACCTACTATCTTAGGCAGGTTTAACCATGTCCAACAGTTATCCTGAGCATCGAGGACTTTGATTTCTAGAGCGAGGATATCCCTCAGAAGACTTCTCCTATAGAAGACCTCACTTCTATATCCATATCAGAAGAACACTCTTCAAGGATCGTGCAGATTGGATCCCTTCTCTCAGATGAGGAGAAGAAAAAATACATAGATTTTTCTATGAAAGAATCAGGATGTTTTTGTATGGAGTTTGATATATATATATATATGTCTAGAATTGACCCTAAAGTGATCGTGCACTCCCTCAAAGTCAACCATATGTGTAAGCCAATCTAGAAGAAAAAAAAATTAGCATCAGATCATCAATAAGCAATCAAGTAGGAAGTAGATAAGCTTTTGAAAGATGGTTTTATATGAGAAGTGCACTACACCACTTGGTTGGCGAATATCGTCATGGTAAGGAAGAAAAGTGGAGCTTGAAGAATGTGTGTAGACTATACAAAACTCAATAAAGCTTGCCCAAAATACACCTTTCTGCTTCGTCGTATTGATCAGTTGGTTGATTCCACCTCTGGATATTAGATGTTGAGCTTTATGGATGCCTACTCTAGCTATAATCAAATAAAGATGGATCCTGCTGATCAGGAGGTAACAACTTTCAAACAGATAAAGTGTTATACTACTATCTGGTAATGTTGTTCGAGCTCAAAAATACTGGAGCCACAAATCAATGCCTTATGAATAAGGTTTTCAAATACCTTATTGGGCATCTATGGAAGTATATATTGACGATATGTTACTGAAAAGTCTTAAAAATCTAAACATATATCTAACTTGGAACATTATTTTCATCTACTACAACGCTAGAACATGTGACTCAACCCTGCTAATGGCTTTTGGAGTCGCTTTTGGAAAGTTCTTAGGATTTATGGTAACACATCAAGGAATCGAGACAAATCATGAAAAAATTAAGGCACTGAGGGACATGGTCCACCCAAAGAATATAAAAGAAGTCTAGAGATTGAATGGAAGAATTGCAGTGCTATCTCATTTCTTATCCCTTTTAGGAGATAAATATCTACCCATTTTAAGATACTCAGAGGTGCTCGTAGCTCAGGATTCCAATGGACTGATGAATGTCAAGAAGCCTTCTAACATTTACGAAAGTATTTGGCATATCCTCAACTAGTTTTTAAACCGACACCAAGAAAAATCTTGTATTTATATATGACTATTTCTACCCAAGCTATCAGTTCGGTCTTGATACGAGAAGAAAATGGTGTACAACATCCAATTTATTATGTTAGTAAGATTTTATCTGAAATAGAGGGATGTTATCCACTAAGTGATAAAACAACTTTGGCGTTAGTTTAATCCGCTAAAAAACTACATCCTTACTTTCAAGCCCATATAATTAGAGTTTACATAAATATGTCGCTGAGAAGTATCCTGCAAAAGATAAAAGCATATGGCAAACTCATCAAGTGGTCTGTAAAACTGGGAGAGTTTGACATACACTACTTACCTAGAGCCAATATTAAATCTCAGACACTTACAGGTTTTGTGGTTGAATGCACCATCCCTGTAGCTAAGGAACCCCCGATTGCTCCTCCTTCTCCCATGTGTTGGACTTTATATATTGATGGAGCTTATGGAAGTTCTGACATAAAAGAAAGAATTCTATTGATATCTTCACAACAAGTTTTGAATATGGGCTCTTACTTAAACTCCATACAATGAATAACTTAGTAGAATACATGGCCCTTATTGTCGAACTGAGGCTGGAAATCGACTATGAGGTGCAAAACTTGGTGGTTCATACTGATTTGTAATTAGTCGCCTCTCAAGTAGAGGGAGAATTTGATATCCATAACCCACAACTAGCCCAGTACCGCAACATCATAAATTTGATCTTAGCCCATATTAAAAAGCATCAAAACATCCATGTTCTCTGAGAGCAAAACATACGAGCCGATGCTCTTTATAAACTTGCTACATCAACGATAGGAGATGTTTATAAGAGATAGTGTATTGAGGAAATTCACTTTCCAAGTATCAAGGACAATTAATCAATGAGCCAAGAGAGGCTTCTTTGATAGATCACATCTTATCCTTTTTACATGATGGAATACTGCCTGATTAGCCCATGGCTGCAACACGACTTCGGAGATAAGTTGCAAATTTTATGATTATTTGTGGTGAGTTATACAAATGAGCCTTCACCGAACCATACTTTAAATGTCTCCCACCTTCAAAAGTCGATTACACACTATGAGAAGTCCATTCAGGAATATGTGGAGAACATCTGGAAGGAAGAGCATTAGCTTACAAGATCATGAGATAGGGATTTTATTGGCCTACAATGAAATATTACACATTTGAATTTACTCAAAAGTACAAAAATTGTTAATTCCATTCCAATCTCACCCACACACCTGCTTTAGAGCTTGCATCAATTTAAAGCCCTTGGCATTTCGTCTAATGGTGGATTGATGTAATAGAACCCTTCCTTATAGTCACTAGACAACAAAAACTCATCATCCTAGCTATAAATTACTTCACCAAGTGGGTAGAGATAGAACCTCTAGTAAAGATTACTGAAGTAAATACCAAATTCTTCCTATGGAAGAATATAATCTATCATTTTGGCATTCCTACAAGGGTCATCACTAACAACAGGACATAATTTACTAGAAAGATCTTTACATCTTTTTGTAAGGATTTTTATATTTTGCTAGTCTGCATAGTTGTTGCCCATCACCAGACAAATGGGCAAAAGGAGGTTACAAACTAGAAAATTCTGAGTGGACTGAAGATACGCCTAGGGTCGGCTGGGGCCAATGGGATGAAGAACTTCTAAATATCCTCTAGGCATGTCGAACCATAGCTAGAACTCCTATAGGAGAAAAACCATATAACCTTTGATTTGGTTTGGAAGCAGTCATACCGATTGACATTGGAGTACTAAGTAATAGAGTTTAGACTTTGGACTTTAGTATCAATGAGAAGAAGCTAAGAAAAAAACTTGGATCTCCTCTCACAAGTAAGAGATGTAGCCTCACTCAAGACCATTATATACCATTAAAGGGTTTCCCATCACTACAATCGAAGGGTGAAACCTCAATCTATCTCTATTAGGGATTTAGTTATGTGTAGCATTGAAGTAGCTGGAAAGGGCCCTCAGCACAACAAGCTCCCTCCCCTTTGGGAGGGTTCTTATTTATTGAAAGCTATGGTCAAGTCTGGCACCTTCATATTGAAGGATGCTAATGGGAAGATGCTACCTTGAACTTGGAATGTTTGTAAGCTTCGCAAGTGTTATCAGTAGGTATTAATAGTACTATTTGTCTTGTGGTATATATTTTATCCCAAGTCGTTATGTTGTCCTCGTATGTATCCCTTTAGTATTGTTATGCTGACCTCATATATATCTCTTGTGTGTTGATTGTGGTAAAACTCTTCTAACTCCTCGACTACCTAAGTTATACTAAGGAACTATTGTACTATCTTATATAATGTAGTAATGTGAAGTTCACTTTATTTTGATATTATCTACTCCTATAAAGGATAAAAAGCCAATGAGAATTTAACCTCTTTATCCATGATTTGAAAAATACATAATTTATATTGTATCTCAATCATTTGATTATCAATCCCAAGGGGATTTGATCTGACCTCTTTAGTATATGTTAATTTCATCAAGCAAATGGTCTGACTAATAACCTCAGATATGTCAAACATCCTAGGTGGATGTTCTGAATTTTAAAATATTGGATGATAAATTCAATGAGGATTTGATTTAACCTCTTTCATACAGGTTAAAATATCATCAAGAAAATACTTTGATAAAAAAACTCAGATAGGTCAAAATATCTAAGGATGATATCTCTCACTTTCACTCAAGTCAACATAACCCAATAATATACTTCTTAGTGAAGGGTATCGACATTAGGAATGTTGAGTATCTTCAATAGATCCTCTACTCCAACATGTAGGTGAATAGATAACTCCTTTAACTTTCCTCATTTTCTAGAAGATTCTAGTCATTCTGTATAATAAAGAAATCACTAACCCAACTTTTTGATGGATCCCGAGTGCAAATATCCAGCCACATGGATATGAATGAAATACGACCTTACGTATAACTAATAAGATGACCCATTCGAGAAAGACACTCTGGAGATAACACTACTCCATGATCTCGAGAAATCATGACCAATCCCATTATAATCGATATGGCTCTATAAAAAAGCTAAGATAAACTTACTCCACATATTGTTAAAATATTAATCAGCTCTAGAGGTGGTGGAAATCATAGTGCTTCTTGCAAACTGAATCTAACAGGGAGTAGTGTTATCATCCTATTGTCAGTAATGACCCTTGCAGGAATGTCAAAATGATAGACTATATTCTTCCACGATAACTATTTGACATTTGCTTCGGTAATCTTTACCAGAGGTTCTACCTCTACCCACTTGGTGAAGTAATTTATAGCAAGGATGTTTAATTTTCATTATTTAGTGGTTATAAGGATGGGTCTCATTACATCATCCCCCATTGGGCAAAATGCTAGGAGCTTTAAACTGATGCAAGCTCTAAAGCATGTTTGTGGGTGACATTGGAATGGAATTAGTAATTTTTACACTTTTGAGTAAATTCACGTGCGTCCTTTTTTATTATAGGCCAATTGAATCCCTATCTCATGATCTTGTAGGCCAATGCTCTTCCTCACAGATGTTCTCCACATATTCTTGAATGGACTTCTCATAGTGTGTAATCAGCTTTTAAAGGTGAGAGATATTTAAGTATGGTCTAGTGAAGGCTCATTTGTATAACTCGCCACTAATAATATTAAAATTTGCTATTTATCTCCGAAGTTGTGTTGCAGCCATGGGCTCATCAGGCAGTGTTCCATCCTATAAAAAGGACAGAATGAGATCAATTAAAGAAGTCTCTCTTGGCTTATTGATTGATTGTATGACACATGAAGCCTTGATACTTGGAAAGTGGATCTCCTCGATATACTATCTCTTGTAAACAACTCCTATTGTTGATGTAGCAAGTTTAGAAAGAGCATTAGCTCGTGAGATTTGCTCTTGGAGAATGTGGATGATTTGATGCTCTTTTATATGGGCTAAGAGCAAATTTATAATATTATAGTACTGGGCCAGTTGTGAGTTGTGGATGTCAAATTCTCCCTCTACCTAAGAGGCGACTAATTACGAATCAGTATGAACCACCATGTTCTACACCTAGTCGATTGCCAGCTTCAGTCCGGCAATAAGGGTCTCATACTCTGCTGCATTATTCATTGTAGGGAGTTTAAGTCAGAGCCTGTAAGAGTAACTTGTTGTGGAGAGATCAATAAAATTCCTACTCCTGTGTTAGAACTTCCAGAAGCTCCATCAAAATACAAAGTCCAGTACGGGGGAGGAGGAGCACTCAAGAGGTCCTTAGCTCAGGGATGATGCATTCAACCATAAAATTTATAAGTACCTGAGATTTAATATTGGGTCTAAGGAAGTAGTGTGTGTCAAATTCTCTTAGTTCTACATAACACTTGATGAGTCTGCTAGATGCTTTTGGCTTTTATTGTTAAGATAGTTGCTATTTGCATGCTTTATATTTTTGCAACTTATGAAGTTTTGATGATTCCAAACATTATTGTTCAAATGTGTAGTTACCTCCTAACATTGTTTTTTAGAAGAATTATATTTGCTCTTGTGTGTACTGACATTTCAGGAAAAACGAACTCCAGACTACGAAGACTTCAAATTAAATTCAGCATGTGATATTTTGCACAATTTGAAGCTTGCACTTTTCTTAGAAATCAAATT
>NW_021319140.1:5175-16762 GCF_001605985.2 Dendrobium catenatum | reverse complement strand
GATGTCATTTAAAGGGTAAAAACCATTACGATAGGAGATAGAGTAGAATCTCAAGAGAATTTTCCCAGAGATTAGAAATATTCTTCTGATCATCCTATAGAACTTATTTTAGGAGGCCCGTCTAAAGGTGTTAAAATTAGGGATGGACTTAGGATGAGGTTAATCATTCAGCTTTTATTGCTATGATAAAACCCACCAATATAGATCAAGCCATAGTCGATGAATTCTGGATCGTAGTAATGCAAGAAGAGCTAAACCAATTTGTTAGAAATGATGTATGAGAATTAATCAAGAAACCAAAGAACCAGAGTATGGTTGGAACAAAGTGGGTTTTCAAATAAGATGAATGACTTTGGAATAGTAGTGAGGAATAAAGCAAGACTAGTAGCTAAGGGGTATAACCAGATTAAAGGAATAGATTTTAAGAAAACCTTTACCCCTGTAACTAGACTAGAAGCCATTAAAGTGTTATTAGCTTTTGCTTGCTTCAAGGGTTTTAAGCTATATCAATTGGATGTTAAGAGTGTTTTCCTAAATGGGGTGATTCAAGAGGATATTTATATTGAGTAACCTCCAAGGTTAAAAAATTCAAAATTTCCTAATCATGTATTCAAACTGAAGAAGATCTTATATGAATTGAAGCAAGCACTTAGAGACTAGTATAAAAGTTAAGCACCTTCCTTTATAACGAGGATTTGTTAAGAATAGTGTATACACCACCCTCTTCCTAAAAAAAGAAGGAGAAGACTTACTCATTATTCAAATTTATGTCAATGACATCTTGTTTAGATCATCAAATAAAAATCTATGTGATGAATTTTTAAAAATAATGAGTAGAGAATTTGAGATGAGTATGATGGGAGAACTAAGATACTTTCTTGCATTTAGTGTAAAGTAGATGGATGATGGAACCTTCCTTAGCTAATATAAATACATCAAGGACATCCTTAAAAAATATGAAATGGAAAACACTAGGGCCATGAACATCCCATGAGCTCCATTCTTCAATTAGACAAAGACCCAAATGGAAAATTAGTATATCATAAAAAGTATAGGAGAATAATTGGATCACTTCTTTACTTAACTGCTAGCAAATTAGATATTATGTTTAGTTTTTGCCTTGTGATAGATTTTAAGCTAATCCAAAAGAATTCCACTTGATTTCCATTAAGATAATTCTTAGATAGCTATTAGGCACTCCAAACCTAAGAATTTTGTATCCTAGACACAACACTTATTTTGAAATAATAAGATATTCAGATTTTGATTTTACAGGATGTATGGTAGATAAAAAAAGTACTTCTAGAACTTGTCAATTCATAGGATAATCTTTAGTCTCATGGTCCAATAAAAAATAGAACTCAATAGCCCTCTTCAAAGTTGAAGCAGAATATATAGCAGTAAGGAGCTGTGTTGCTCAAGACTTATGGCTAAACTAGAAACTCTTAGATCTTGGACTACCTGTAGAAATCATTTCAATTATGTGTAATAACACTAGTATAAATTGCATATCCAATTCAACACTCCCCCATAAAATATATAGACAATAGGCATCACTTCATAAGAGATTATGTAGCCAAGGGAGATATAGAATTGCACCATATAGCTACAAGAGATTATTTTGCAAACATATTCACAAAAAGCCCCTAGCCTAATAAACTTTAGCACCTTGAGGGCTAAATTCATTATTATAGACATTCATGTTTAATTTAAGATAAATGAAAAAAAAAGTTTTTTTTTTTAAAGCATTTGTTCATATGTGTTTAACTTGTAAGTGTTTGATCATATACTTGTTCATGTATTATTTGTGTTTAATAATGATAATAATAATAATAATAATAATAATAATAATAATAATAATAATAATAATAATAATTGATACATCATACAAAAATTATCTTGATCGGGCACTAATCTAAAAGCAAAATCAAGTTGGAAACTTCATAAATTAATTCGGAGACCATTTGAACTCCGATTTCAACAAACTTATAGTCGAACTGAGTGTCTCGGAAATACAAATCCAACGACTCCAAATTCGACTCAATCTGAGCCCAAATGAGTCCAAATCAAGGACCCGAAGCGCTGTTGGAAGCTTCATAACACTGTTTGAGCCACCGGACCACCACCTGACACCCTGTGCTCCACCGGACCACCGCCTAACGCCGTCATTCCGCCGGACCACCACCTGACGCCCTGTGCTCCACCGGACCACCGCCTAACGCCGTCACTCCACCGGACCACCACCTGACGCCTTGTGCTCCACCGGACCACCGCCTAACGCCGTCACTCCACCGGACCACCACATGATGCCCTGTGTTCCACCGAACCACCGCCTAACGCCGTCACTCCGCCGGACCACCACCTGACGCCCTGTGCTCCACCGGACCACCGCCTAACGCCGTCACTCCGTCGGACCACCACCTGACGCCCTGTCCTCCATCGGACCACCACCTAACGCCCTCACTCCGCCGGACCACCACCTGACGCCCTGTGCTCCACCAGATCATCACCTAATGCCGTCGCTCCGCTGGATCACCACCTGACACTCTATGCTCTGCCAGTCTTTCACTTGAAGCTCTCATCTTTGTCAGGCCACCATTGAAGATTCTCACATTTGTCAGACCTTCATCTAAGGCCCGAAATTTCTGCCTTATCATCATCTAAAGCCTGAATTCCTGCCAGACCATTACTCGACACTCGGACTTCTATTGAACAATTGCTACTTGTAATCTGATCGTCCTTAAAGACGAATCAGCCCATTGTAACAAACTCAAGTTCTAGTGAAATCTTTTCAACTGGGCTAGGCCCCGTGGTTTTTCCCCGTTCAAGGGTTTTCCACGTAAAAATCTTGTGTTCTCTGTGTGGCGTATAACTCTAAGACGAACAATTAAAACTCTATCGCCGCGTATATTCTAGTCCGCAACAGTTTGGCGCCGTTTGTGGGAAACGATAATCCTACTATCCTAAAGCATCACCGCCATGGTCAACAGGCATAGTAATCGCATCCTTGGAGCCACCCGCTCCAATTCACATCAATCTCGGAATCAGTCCCTGAATTAAGGACGTCAGGCATCTGCCTCTTTTAACCCTGGCAGTCGAAACCCTGTCGGAGAAGGAACTTCAAGACCATCCCTGGAAGATCGTATCAGAAAGATGGAGGACTCGCATAATGAGATCCTTCAACTCCTACGAGAAACTCGAGGACCGACACTAGCACCTCAAGATGATATACTTCTTCCTCGAGACCCACCAGAATTTGAAGATGTTCTTCATGTCGAAGTTCCACTTCCACCATCAAGAATGCGTCCTCCAACACGTCCGAAAAATGAGCTTGCTGACACAGCAAGCTCTACACATCCTTCGCGGGTAGGCTTCCAAAATTACATTCCTCCGGATGCCCCCGAAGATTTAACTCAGCGACACATCGCCGAACTCCCTCATAATGCCCTATGGCATGAATTACGAAGACTAGTACGATAAGAGTTCCCCGTTGGAAATATAAGACAATCTCTTCGTCGTAGAGATTTTCAGAAGTCATCACCCCTGACTGAAGCCATCCTTCAACACCCTATTCCAACAAGGTTCAAACTTCTGAACATCGATTCATACGACGGGACATCTGACCCGTACGAATATATTGATCACTATAGAACCATAATGCACATCCAACAAGCCTCTGATGCGCTTTTATGCCAAGTCTTCCCAACTACCCTCAAAGGGCAAGCTCGAACATGGTTCTATTCACTCCTCGCCGGATCTATCCCAATATTCGTCAAATTAGCCAAAATATTTGTCGAACATTTTGTTGCAAATCGAAGGATGGTCAAAGACTCTTCCCACCTCTCAGGAATTCGCCATAATGAAAATGAGTCCCTCGAGGAGTATTTTCAAAGATTTTATACAGAAGCCTGGCAAATTTCAGGGGTAGATCCCGAGTTACTTAGAGGCGTATTCCTCGGAGGGCTTCGTCCTAGACCATGCTACTCAGCACTCATGTGAGATACGGTCCATTCATATGCGGACCTGATCCATCGTGTAGAAGCCCAATTCTCTGCCGACGAAGTCATTAACGCTCATAGGAAGCAGTTTGAACAAACAACTGGGAAGCAAAAAAGTACACCATGAATGGAAAATCCATCCTCACAATGGAAGAAGCAAGGGAACTATAATCTTCCCCCTCGGCCCTCACAGCCACGACGAGAGCGTCGCCAAGAGAAGGAGTACACACTGCTTAATGTATACAGAGCAAATGTGTTGATGGTCATCCAAGACCAGGAGAGCGTAAAATGGCCACAACCTTTGAAGCCCAATGTCAAAAACCAGGAATAATATTGCCACTTCCACCGGAGCCGTGGGCATACTACCGAAGCATGTAGACAGCTCAAGGAAGAAATCGAAAGACTGATCCGACAAGGATATCTCCAATAATTCATCAAGAATCCACCAGTACTAGATGATGATGCTCCAGCTGGGGGGCAGAATCGACAATAAAGGCAGTCGACTGACAATCGATAAATAGTTGATGAAATTGAAACTATTGCCGGAGGGCCTATAATGCCAAATCAAGTCTTGATTGCGGCCACTAAAGAACCAACACCAAAGAAGTCTCATGCCGATCATTCCATTACTTTTGATGATTCTGACTTAGAGGGATTAAATACCCCTCATCAAGACCCACTCGTAATAAGTGCAAGGATCGGCGACCCATGCTACAAAGTCAAAAGGATCTTGATTGACAACGGAAGTTCTGTATATGTTCTATTCTACTCCATATTTCTCAACATGGGCCTCACTCGAAAGAAGCTCCAACCCGCTGTAGGTCCACTATATGGATTTGATAATCGGCCTATACGAGTAGAAGGTAAGATAAACCTTCCCGTTGTGCTGGGAGAATTCCCCCAACAAGCCACACACTCCATCCAGTTTATTGTCGTGAAGTCAGAATCAGCATACAATGCTATCTTTAGAAGGCCATTACAGTCAATCTTCAGCATCGTTGCTTCGATCCCACATTTCAAGCTAAAATTTCTCACCCAATCAGGAACTGGCATAGTACGAGGAGATCAACAAGAGGCACAATCCTGCTATCTTCGACAGGCTCATCCATAACCCTCAACTGGCCCTATATTGTGATGAAGTAAAATTTCTCTTAGCCAGTATAAACAAATATGAGATCGTCCATATTCTACTAGAGCAAATGCATGAGCAGACGCCCTCTCCAAACTAGCTACCTCCACAACCGGTGACACTTTCAAAAGAAAGTATATTGAAGAAATTCACTTCCCGAGTATTCCAGGCCCATGGATAATACAATCGATCGATGAGTCGAGGGAGACATCCTAGATCGATCACATTCTAACTTTCTTACAAAACGGTGTTCTTCCTGAAGACCCGACAATAGCAGCACGACTTCGGAGGCGGGCATCAAACTTTACTATTGTCAATGGAGAATTATACAAACGAGCCTTCTCAGGACCCTATCTCAAGTGCCTTCCTCCTTCATAGTCAAATTATGCACTCCGAGAAGTACATTCAGGCATTTGTGGAGAACACCTGGGTGGAAGAGCTTTAGCCCAAAAAGTCCTGAGACAAGAATTTTACTTGCCAACGATGAAGCATGACGCACTAGAGCTCATGCGAAAATGTAATAGTTTCCAGCTACATGCCAACCTCACCCACCTGCCTTCCATAGAGATATCAACATTATAGAGTCTCTGGCCTTTCACCCAGTGGGGGATTGACATATTAGGACCCTTTCCTATAGCCACGGGAAAGCGAAAGTTCATCATCTTGGCTGTGGACTATTTCACAAAGTGGGTAGAAGCAGAACCTCTAGTGAAGATCACTGAAGCAAATTCCAAACAATTCCTATGGAAGAATATAATATGTCGCTTTGGCAATCCAGCGAAAGTTGTCACCGATAATGGAACACAGTTCACCGGAAGGGTCTTTACCATATTTTGTAAAGATCTCCACATTCAACTAGTGCACACGGCCGTAGCCCATCCTCAGACTAATGGACAAACAGAGGTCACTAATCAAACCATTCTGAGAGGATTGAAGACACGGCTGGATAAGGCTGGGGGGCAATGGGCTGACGAACTCCCAAATGTCCTTTGGGCCTATTGTACTACGGCAAGGACTCCAACAGGAGAAACACCATATAACCTCTGCTTTGGCATGGAGGCTATCATTTTCGTCGACATTGGAGTCCCAAGTCATAGAGTCCAAACTTTTGACTTCAACGCCAATGATGGAAAGCTCAGACATAACCTAGACCTCCATCCATAAGCAAGAGACAAGGCGATGCTTAAGGTTGCTACCTACCACCAGAGAGTTACCCAACACTATAACAGAAGAATGAAACCACGGCGTATATCAATTGGAGATCTTGTTCTACGCAACATCGAGGCAGCAGGAAAATGCCCTCAATGTAATAAACTCTCCCCCCTTTGAGAGGGTCCATACTTGGTAAGCAGCTATGGTGAAGCCTGGTACTTTCAAATTGAAGGATGTTGAAGGAAAGATGCTCCCTCGAACCTGGAATGTTGACAATCTCCGTAAGTACTATCAGTAGAGCACAATAGTGCTACTTATTTTATGTATTATGTTTTCAGTATTGTGTGTTTTTTATCTTCAGTAGTGAACATCATTTGACTCTTGTTTGTTTGTGATGTTTGTAACTTTTTCAGCCCTAAGTTATCTTAGGGAAGTATGTCTTTATTTGATATAGTAAAAATATATTCCTTCGTTGAGTTGAATTATCACCTTATTCAAGAAAAATCATGTTGACATATTCACACAAGTTGTGAATTTCAATCCTGAAACCCTTGATTTGAGAAGTACGCAATCTCTATTGAATCTCAATCACAAGATGATCGGCCTCAGAGAGGTCCGATCCGACCTCTTCCATACAGGTTAACGTCATCAAGCAGAGCTCTGGGAAATAACCTCGGATAGGTCCTACATCCTTGGTGGATTCTTCTAACCTCTTCCACACAGGTTAACGTCATCGAGCAGAGCTCTGGCAAACAACCTCAGATAGGTCCTACATCCTTGGTGGATTCTCCCGACCTCTTCCACACAGGTTAACGTCATCGAGCAGAGCTCTAGCAAACAACCTCGGAAAGGTCCTACATCCTTTTCCTAACAAGTTAGCGTCATTGAGCAGAGCTCTGGCGTATAACCTTGGATAGGTCCTACATCATTGGTGGATTCTCCCGACCTCTTCCTCACAGGTTAACGTCATCGAGCAGAGCTCTGACAAAACAACCTCGGATAGGTCATACATTCTCGGTGGATTCTCTCAATCTCTTTCACAAAGATTAACGTCATCAAGCAAGGCTTTTACAAAACAACCTCGGATAAACCTTATATCCTTAAAGAATTCTTCTTCATCCACACAAGTTGGAGCGCATTTATTAAAAGCCTTAGACAGGTCGAGTACCTTAAAAGAGCATAAAGAAAAATTTTCAATCAAGTTGAAATAATCTTCACTAATAAATACATCAGCAATCCACTACTAAATCAAAGAAGACATCACATGTCAACACAAACGCCTAATACAAATGACAAAAAGGTACTAAGAAAGATAAAGTAATACAGTTGATAAAGATCTACTCTATCTCCACTATCTCATCATCAGCCTCCAAGGCAAAGGCCTTCTGCAACTCGCTCTCTATCTCGTCGCCATCAGAGTCTGAAGAAAAGTCATCTGAGGCCTGACTAGGTGTCAGCCCTCAACCTCAACTCCGGTCTTCCGTTGCACCAGACAAACCCCCTTCAAGAAGCCTCGAATGAATCCTTCTTCAATGCACTGCTTCTCTAAAGTCTTCACCTCTACTTCATAAATGTGATCACGGGCGCCTTGGACATGATCCTGAATGACAATCTTGAAGGCTATAGACTTCTTGAAATCTTCAATAACTCCCAAAGATTCAAGGCTGGTCAGAACGGCTTCCTTTTCAGCAATAAGAGTCTGAGACCTCTTATTCTCAGCTTCAAGCACTGCTATCTTCTCTGCAGAGGATTTCTGATCTTTCGAGAGCTGGGTAATCATTAATTGTGCCTCCACTAGGTCGATCTGAAGCTGATATGTCTGATGATTTTGGAGAGAAGCAGAGTGCACCATATTTGCCAACTCTATCCTGTATCCGCACAATTCTTCCTCCAACACCTTCACCTCTTTGGCCTTCAGATCATACTTCTGCTTGAACTCTCCGTGAAGGTACTTGACCCTCACAAATTCGTCGTTCCAATGGTTCAAAGCTTCAGTAATTTCGACCTCAAGCTCCGTTCGTCGTGATAACTGAAAGAAGAAAGAAAAATATATTAGAAGTCATCCAAAAAAAAAAGTAAAAAGGTGTCAGGAGAAGATCACGTACCAAATCACCAGCTTTGCGACGCCCAATGCACTGATGGCTCAAACCATTCTCAGGAATATGAATTATGGAAGGAGAAGAGACAGGTGCAGCCTTGCTCGTCGCAACCCCCTCCAACTTTTTCTTCTTTGAAGCCTGGGGATCTTCACCTCTCGTTTGTCTCTTAGTTGCCGCCTTTGAAACTACGGAAGGTCATTCGGGAATCTTGGAAGTCAGTTTTAGCATCCTTGCATCTGATCTACCAGCTTGGACTGACATCCCGACCTTAAACAGGAACTCTTCTTCTGTGTACTTATTCATATAACTAACCTCATATAAAAGATGCTTGACGTTAGGGACCTTGAGAAACCTTTTTATATCTTCCTCTCCAACATGCAAAGGGACAGGCAAGTCCCTCAACTTACCCCGCTTCTCTATTAGGCCCCATTCATTTTTCACAAAAAAATGCATTGGCCCAACTCTTTGTCGGATCCCGGGTCCGCATATCTAACCATTTGGATCTGAAAGTAATACGCCCCTGTACGTCGTAAGTAAATCTGCCTATCCGGGAAAGACGCTCAGGTGTCAAAATGGCCCCTCGATCCCTGAAAAATGCAATCAACCCGATCGTCATCGACATGCCCCTATATGTAAATTGGGATATAGACACCCCACAATGCATCAAAATCTCAATCAGCTCAACAGGAAGTGGAAAGCGCAGCCCTGATCGCAAATGGGTCTCACAGATTGTCAAATATCCGGGAGGTGGGGCGCCAGCCCGATCAGATCTCTTAGGAGCCACTGCAACCACATCATTAGGAAAGTGAAACTTCTTATGAAGAATAATCGAAGAATCACTTGTAACGGTGGATGCCAAATCATCTGCCCTCGCTCCTTTGTCAGGCCTCTGCCTGCCATCAGGTGGGACGACAGGATTTCCCCCGACCGTAGAATCTCTAGAAGGAAAGTGGTCGCCCGAAATTACTCCAGTATAGGGAGGGGCCCCGCTATTGGATAATGAATACCAACTGTCCAAGGGCAAGGGAAGGCCTCCAGTATAGCAAGAGCACCGAGAAGAGAAGAAGAAGAAGAAAGCTATTTCTCATAAAGAGGGACCGACAATGGAATTGTCCAAGGGGCAGGGGAAGGCCTCTACTAAGAGAAGAGAGGAGAAGAGAAGGAGAAGAAAGATCTTTCTCACAAAGAGGGACCCTGCTATTAGACAATAAAATTGTCCAAGGGGCAGGGAAAGGCCTCTACTGAGAGAAGAGAGGAGAAGGAGAAGGTGCAAGAAAAATGCATTGGCCCAACTCTTTGTCGGATCCCGGGTCCGCATATCTAACCATTTGGATCTGAAAGTAATATGCCCCTGTACGTCGCTAGTAAATCTGCCCATCCGGGAAAGACGCTCAGGTGTCAAAATGGCCCCTCGATCCCTGAAAAATGCAATCAACCCGATCGTCACCGACATGCCCCTATATGTAAATTAGGATATAGACACCCCACAATGCATCAAAATCTCAATCAGCTCAACAGGAAGTGGAAAGCGCAGCCCTGATCGCAAATGGGTCTCATAGATTGTCAAATATCCGGGAGGTGGGGCGCTAGCCAGATCAGATCTCTTAGGAGCCACTGCAACCACATCATTAGGAAAGTGAAACTTCTTATAGGAAGAAGGGTGAGTAAAAAAAATTTGGGTTCCACGTCATCAAACGCGTCAGCACCACGTCATCAATCTGCCCTGCATATGGGCGCCATGTCACCGATCTGTCATATGTGGCATTGCCACATCATCAATCCGTCCTGCATTGAGTTATTAGATCAGCCACGATCCTGCATGTCATGGCCACGTCAGCCATTACCCAACAAGTTATGGGTGCCATGTCATCCACGATCTGTGTCGTGGCCACGTCAGCAATGACCCAACAAGTCATGGGTGCCATGTTATCCACGATCTGTGTCGTGGCCACGTCACCCACGACCCAACAGGTTATGGGTGCCACGTCATCGATCCGCATGCTTCTGCCACATCATCGATCCACATGTCGCTGCCACGTCATCACAAAAAAAATCCATACCTTCCCCTGGATTCGAACCCATAACCTTCGACATGGATGACAAAAGACTTACCACTCTTCCACCAGGGAAGAGTTGATATTATTATACATATTTTATTATTTAAATTATAAGTTACAGAATATATTTTTGTCCCAATTTTGGGCCCGAAAAGGTTAAATTGGACGTTTTTGGGGTCCCCGAAACCATTATTCGACGTTCCGGACTCAATTTTTACACTTTTAAAGTGTTTGGTTCCTCTAAACCCACGATCGGAGTACATTCAAGTCACGTAAAAAAACATTGCCGACTAAACTGTATATTTTTGGAATCCTAGAGTTTCGACGTCCAAAAATAGGGGGGCAACTGATACATCATACAAAAATTATCTTGATCGGGCACTAATCTCAAAGCAAAATCAAGTTGGAAACTTCATAAATTAATTCGGAAACCATTTGAACTCCGATTTCAACAAACTTATAGTCGAACTGAGTGTTTCAGAAATACGAATCCAACAACTCCAAATTCGACTCAATCCGAGCCCAAATGAGTCCAAATAAAGGACCCGAAGCGCTGTTGGAAGCTTCATAACACTGTTTGAGTTACCAAATGGACTCCGATTTTTACGATCTTATACTCGAATCGAATGTCTCGACGAGACGAATCCAACGAGCCCAAAATTGTCGAATTCCAACATCACTAAGACCTTCAAATGTCCAACGAAAGGTGCACGATCGTAGGATTCAAGATCGACCGTCCATTCAACCACTCCCAACTAACCCTTGATCCTCCACCTATTTACGGGCTATGCCATTCCCAAAATCTATAAATAGAGGCCCCTCTTCTCTTGAAGGAGGACCCCCCGAAGCTTAAGGAAAAAAGAGAGATATCAGAGATCGCTCTTACTTCTTAGACTCCTTGACCACCGCCGGAGTTTCGCCGGACCACCGCTGGACCACCGCCTAATGCCATCACTCCGCCGGACAACCACCTAATGCCCTGTGCTCCACCGGACCACCTCCTAACACCGTCACTCCGCCGTACAACCACCTGACGCCTTGTGCTCCACCGGACCACCGCCTAACGCCGTCACTCCACCGGACCACCACCTGACATCTTGTACTCCACCGGACCACCGCCTAATGCCGTCACTCTGCTGGACCACCACCTGA
>NW_021319140.1:0-5075 GCF_001605985.2 Dendrobium catenatum | reverse complement strand
TTAATTTAATAGATAATTAAATGAAATTTCCAAACAATTTCCAAACACTTGCGAATCTCCTCCTTAGGTCATTACCGGTACCTATGGAGTGGATTTAGATAGGAGCTTGGAAACCTCATTTTGCGAGCAATTTAATATAACAAAAAGGGCTCACTAACAATTTAAAGTAATATTTTAAAAATCCATTTAAACACCTACTAAACTTTTTGATACAATTTCATTACTTGAAGTTTCAATGAAAAAATCCAAAAATTTAAGTACAACAAAATCATCATGAACTTGCAAATTCATCACTATAAGTAATTGTTTACTTATTTATTAAAAATTATTAAGAGATTACATTAGAAAATTCATTAGAATTTCATAAAGTCAAACAGAACTACGCGGTCATATAAATCTAGGTCAAAACTAGTTCGAAAATCCTTCATATAATGATGTAGAAAAATTTGATCTTCAACGTAAATCTTACTGTGTTAACGATGTAGTAGTGGTCTAGTATTTTAGAAAATACTAAAGTTTACAGAAAATCATTCTTAATTAAAAATTTAATTTTCAACCCCTTAATAAATGATTTAAAAATAATCGTGAAAAATTCCAAATTTGGTTTATATTCTTATAATTTCATTAAACTCAGAAAAAATTAGTTGAATATAGTTTAAAAATAGCTCAATCAAACTTTTGATAACATACAAACAACCATCCTTTAACGATTGAAGTTTATTGTCTTGGAACACTCCGGGCTAGGGGCTAAGTGTCCTAAGGAGGCTTTGATTCCTCGAGCCTGCGTGGCATAATGCCAACGAATATGATTTCTAACGGGGTGTTAAACTCTTAAAAATAGATTAATCATTGAAATATGAAACCTTTTAAAATCTCAAATTCGAACTTACATTAATTGTGTTCTAGCAGGGCTGGACTACCTGCCGGGGCTCATGGGGCTAAAGTTGTCCTAAGGAGGCTGGTCTCGAGCCTGTGATGGGCACAACGTTCACGATCAATTAATGAAATGGCAAACTTAAATTAATCAACTTTAAAAATCAGCTATCAAACGACTTTTTTTAATAAAATACATTAACTTTTAAGCTTTAATCAAGTCAGAACACTTAATTATATCGGGTACCACTGGGTAACCCAGGCCTACGAGGCTATTTGCGTAGCCCCAAGGAAGGTGAAGTAAACTTCACGGCCTCGGTGTGAAACAAAGGTGGTTTCCAACAAATAATTAAGAATTAATTCTAAAATTTATCCAAAGTCATTAAAAGTTAAATTTTAATTAAATTTCCCTTAAACCTTTCAACCAATCGAACATTAAATAACTTTAATTAATAATTCTATTTAGGACATATCAAAACTACACGACCTATCTCACACACTTTAGATGGTTTGGTAAGATCACCGACTCTAGTTTTAGGATAGGCCGGTATTTTACTTTTTGCAGTTGTGTTCCATGTTTTTCGAGCTTTCATTGCATGCTGTTTGCTAGTGTAGAATTGATGTGTTTATTTACTTATTTCTTGCATTCTGTGATTGATTGTACGTTAGATTTACCCCTAGGTTAGGGATGAATTATACTTGTATAATCTTATGCAGGTGGCCATGCTCATACAAGGAGCTGAAATTAAAGGGGGCAATTAATAAAAATATCATATACTCTTTGCACAGGTGCTTCAGAAGATGCTTAAGACCCCCTTTAAATAATAAGAGCATGGCCAAGTGTGGCTAAAAGTAATGCATTTTAATTTTTTATTACAATTGTTTGGGATTGAATATATAACTGCTGATTATTAGGATAATCTTACAGGATCGAGTCTAGATTTTCTATTTTAAGTTAATGTAATTTGATTGTATAAGGGTTGTAAAATACTTGAAATGATTTTAATTTGGGATATAAATATCCAATTTGAATTCCAAAGAGGTGAAGACATCCCTAAAGGGGAGAGTATTCTTCCATTTGGAAGTCAATTTAGGATGCTTTTCAAATATCCAAAGAGGAAAGATAACACCCCGATCAAGGCGGAGTTTCTTTTCATTTGGATATTCGGAACCGACGAATCAAGATGTTCATGAGAAGACAAAGAAGTGGATAATGAGAAGGATCCCAAATCTCAAAGTCATTTAATTTAGGATTGAAATCCGGGTTGTAGTTAGTGGTGCCCGACCACTTTACTTTCTTGTAATTTTTGAGATGTAATAATAAGGGGCACTTGCCTACGGACATTCAATTTGATATATTTAATTTGATTGATTTATTTAAATTGATTGCGCATTAGAGATGCCTGTTTTTCTAGTCTTTTTACTTGCATGCCGCATTTGATTTGACCTGTAATTCGAATTTAGGCTCTTAGGGGTTTGTCAAAAATTCTTTTACTTCAATTAAATACAATTTTTAAGATAACATAGAAATTCTAAATGGTCCTAAGAAGTAAGCTCGGACTCGTCGAGGGTTTTTCATGTATTCATATTATACTTTATCTACCTTGTTAGGCATCTCCCCGCCTGCGGATTCTGGCAGACCACCTGGCCTATGAGGGTGCCGATCTGTCAAGGGGATGTTATGCAATCTCTAGGAAAAAACCTATTTTCTAAGCCAAAATATTTTTAAACTGCTACATATTAATTTTGCATTCAATCGAGTCAATTAGCATGCATCGCATTAGTAACAAATTAAAAATCGAGTCTAATATTTAATTGCATTTATTTAGACATCAAATACCAAACATAAGTCAAAGGGGTCAATTAAGGATATGCTCTAGATGTCGACCCCATTCCTCTAAAATTTTCTAATTAATGTGCCTACCACTCTACAAAAAGATCGGACTCATATTTTTAAAATCATTTAGGTGGTTTAGCTGGCTTCCCAATCCAGGCCGGGGTAAGACCAGATTCGCATTGCACTAGTTAGGTTCAGGGTACTAATTTTTAGTGCCCAATTTAGACTTAGGTTCCGAGGCTGGCTCGGGCCATAAGACCTACACTTTCGGGAATTGAATCCCAAATTTCTAATAAAATCTACAATTCAAACTTAAATATCTTTCAATCAAATTCAAGCCTAACACTTAGGATAGACTGAGATGTTTCTGAAGTAATTCAGAATCTCAAAGCACCTCCTACTTATTCTCCTTTGACTTCAGAAATAAGTGCTCAACATTGAACCAATCCCATTTGAAAATTCCTACCCTTTTCCTCCTTTGATATCGAGCCTTGAAAATCTTAAATAAATTTTACATCGCTATTTTAATCGAGAGTATTCGTAGGAGAACCCTAATTTTCCTATTATGTAATTAACTACGAGAGCTTGCGCTCGTAGGAGATTTAGAAACCCAGACCTGATTTTCAAAATTAATTTTTCAAAACTTTAATTAATTCTCTTTGGGAAATTCAAAATCAATGATCATTATTGTCATTTTCAATTGATCGATAATGATTGATATTTTCTTTCTTCAGAGAGATATATCAATTATTATCGTGGTTTTGATTATGAAATTAATGATCTCTTATCCAAATTAGCATAGTCAAACAATTGATTAAATTCCATTTTGATCCTCCGGGGTCAAATGTGATTCTCCCTTTGAGTTTGACTATGATGATTCGAATAAATTTAAAATTCTAAAATTTGAACCCTTTAGGGAATGATATGATCACCTCCCGAGGTGATATATTGTTCATAATGACATGTTGAATTTTAAAATTCAAAAATAAATATTCCCAAAGAAAATTATTTTTTTTTCAAAACTAACTACACTTTTCAATCAAACCAACGAGATCTTTATCAAAAATATAAAAGTTACTATGTTAAAATTTTGATCTACAAGATGGAGCAATAATCAATGTTTTCCTAAGTATTTATAAATGAAATAGAAATGCAGGATATGTAAAAGTGTGAAAAGTAATACACTAAAGATTTTTATTGTGGTTTGATCAACCTTTACCTACATCCACTCCCCAAAGCTCTCAGCTTAGGGAATTTTTACGAAGCAAAAGTGACTCTCCTTTTGCTTCTAAAGCAAGGAGGAGAAGCCTTTACAAACTTAATTTCACCAAAACTTTGATGTGGTAGAGTGCTGGACTCTATGTCACCCTCTCGGTGATGGCAATAGACCTTGACTCATTTTTTTCCCTCCTAGAGAAGGTAGAGAAACTCAGCTCCTTTTTCTCCCTCATGGAGAAGGCAGAGTACCTTGAGGACTGGTCTAAGAGGCTTCTCACCCTAAAAAGCTTTTAAAAGACTCACCAAGGTAACAGGAGAAGCAAGGGTGCAGCTAGCTCAGAGCAATCATGTGATCTCCTAACATTACTTCTCCCTCATGCTCACCTTTTCCTTCCTCTCTCAAACCATGTTTTTCTTCTCAAAAGCTCCTCTCTTAGAGTTCCTCCTTCAGTCACACGTTCCACTCTTGATTCATAAGAGAAATTTAAAAATAAAAACATTTATAATAGGCTTCTATAAACCCTAAAAAATCAATTTAACCATTATTGTTCATACAATATATTTCTAATTCATACAATATGTTCAAATAAAAAACTAGTCCCATCCATTATGATGTGAATAGTTATTTAAAATGAATTATTCAAATTTTATGAACACATCATGTAGTACGATCAACAGATCATCCAGTACTAATTGTTTAATTTCCTTTATTCATACAGGATGATTCTAGGATAATGAAAATTCACCTATATTAATTACCTAATACTATTCAATTTGTACAATACGATTAGTTCATTTAAGGTAGGTCGTCCAGTATGATATAAGTATCATACAATATGATTAGTAGAAAAATTATAATTTTATTTGGTATGATCTCTAGGATGACCAGATTGCATCTTTGTTAATTATCTAGTATGATCAATATCATACAATATAATTGAATATTATTTATTAAACTATGATTTGATTGACTAATTTTGGGGGTTAATTTTAGCAAGATTTTAAACATTTATACAGTATGATTGGTATCATACATTATAATCAGTTTAGAAATTATATTTAAAAATCTTGCTTAAATTAATCTAGCAGCTAGGGTTTTCAGATCGTAATGAATCATACAGTATGATCATATAGTATGATTAGTTCA
>NW_021319139.1:8457-12555 GCF_001605985.2 Dendrobium catenatum | reverse complement strand
ATTTATATGATGGCCCTTTGAGGGATAAGATTATAGTTGTTTATAGTACTATCTATCATCAAAGGTGAAATGAAGATTAACTAGATCTTGAATAAGATCTAATTACAATAGATGTCTTCTCATTTATGAACCGATTTATAGTGTCGTTTAAATGAAATTCTATTGAAATCAATGCATGATAAGCTCTTTTGTTTTGGTGTGTGAAATCCTTCATCAATAATCTTTCAATGTCTTAATGTATTTAATAAAATTTAAAATCTGTCCCTCCTACTTAGAGGTTGTTTGTGATAGCTTTTTCGATGCTTAGACAACAATCACAATTTCATTTGACTACTGCTTTTTTACTGCATTCTCATTGCTTTTTAGAAATTTTTGTAGTTGAAAACTATTTTTTTTGTAACTAAAACAATTAAACTATTCTTCTAACAATGACTTCAGAATCAAATTTATAAAGCATTATAACCATCTCAAATAAACTCATAGTCTACTAGGAAGCACTAAATGAGTTCCTCTTTAAACCTTTTTAGGTCAAATAAGCCTTCAACATTTGAAGAGAAAATTATTAACTCTAACCTTCCAATAAAAAAACAATCTAGAAAAAAAGGAGGTCGCCTATAAGATGTTATTTTAATTATATCTTTTTTCACAATTAAGAATTGCTTTAAAAATTAATCAAGTTGTTTTAGAAATCAATAAAAAAATTATTATTTTTTTACTAAATAACAGCTATCCCAAACAAAATTTTAATTTATATGTAATTTTTGTAATAAAAAATTGCTTTGGAAATCAATAAAAGAGCTACCCCAAACAAAATCTTAATCTCTCTCATAAATTTATCTTACCATCATTTATATATTTTCCATGCTTATTATTTATAGTACATACAATCAGAAAGAAAAAAATAAAATAAAAGTATATATATAACTATTGATAGATGAGTTGGAAATTTTATAAAATATAAAGTGGTCGTGTATAAAAAAAATAAAAATAAAACTTTTAAGGTAAAACATTGCTCATGTAGATAATTAGTGATTTTCTAAAGTATAGTAAGTTATCATGATGCAACGCTGCTAAAAAATTGGGTTGCCCAAATTTCATCATTTATTGTGATCATTAATAACGAAAAATTATATAAAAAAAAATCATTGCTTGATTTTCATATGATGTTCTATCATTTTATTAATGCATTTAGAATAAATAAAAATTGATTTCTTAAGAATGGAGTACAATATCTAATCCCTCACCAATATGGAGTGGAGTTTAATTATGACAAATAATTAATAAGGTATTGAATATTACTAACTCACACATATTTACATATGAAGAACTTCCATTATATGATGTCAATCATAATTAGACCAAGATGAGAATTTTCTTCGATATATCCTAATAGATGATAAACTTAATTAGTGATCAATTAAATGTGATGTATTTTGAAAATAATTTTTTATAATATATTTGATACTGTGATTTATACAAAAAATATATATAACTTGAAAGTAATAATGGATATTATCATGTGCTAGAAAAATTATGACTATAGAGTATATGTTTAATTGAGTCTTAGCTTTTCACAAAAAATTAGCACGCACAAAAAAAAGTTACATAAGACTAACTTTCTTAAGCGGTAAATTTGGAAAGGGAAAAAATCATGAGCCCCGACTTAGTTGAAAAATTCACTATATAATAAGAGATGCAATAATTTTTTGCTCCTCACAATTGAAGAATATATTATTACTTTGAGAACAAGTGTCTAATTTCCTTTGTAGGGATTACAAAAATCAATTATCCACGGGCGGAAAGTTAATATTCAACAATAGATCGAATTTGATTTTGACAGAAGTTTAGAGGCGATAACGACAATCATTGGTGATGGTCGTTGACGGTGAGAACTAGCTAGTCATAGTCTTATCTATATGAAAGCTAGAAAATATAAGAGAGCTTTCTTAATTCTTCTCAACACTTTCACTCTCCATTAATTATATGACAATATTTATATTGCCTTCTAAGACAACTTTTTATTACAAAAATATTTTGAACTATATATTTTTGTATTCAAAATTGCTTTAAAAATAAGCATGAAAGCTGTCCCAAATGAAGCCTAAGACCCTCTTTATAGTTTTTTGATACGGGTAGTATGATAAATTGGGCCAAAATTCAAAACACTATATTATACAGTCCTTATTAAAAGATTCATGTCAAGATTATTCGATAAGTTTTGTACTAGCTGTCGATTACCTAACGTAACCCTTCACTTTTCTGGCAACAACAGTGTTATAATTTAATAATAATTTATAATTATTGTTTTGCAAAAATCAATTTAGAATCTTTTAATTAAACTAAACAACTTTGTTAGAATATGAAAAATTCATGATGCAAAGTGAACTAAATATTCTTATAATATTATGAAAATTAGAAAGAATTTTTTTAGTTACCTTATTTGGCTCAATGAAATATCTATTGATACATATACCATATGATATAGAAGTTGGCTATTCAATTCGATATTGTTGGATACATCCTTTCAAAATATTATAAACAATTTTATATTATATTAAATATTGATTAAAATTACTTCTAGTATTTTCTTTTTAATATTCTAAATATCTTAATAAGATCAAAACAATTGTGTAAAAAAGCTTATGTAGAAGGGTCTATTTATGAGACATGCCAAGCCATAAAATCATGCATTTTTACTCCTATTTTGAGCTAGTTGCACAATGTAATCATACAAGAGTTGGCCTGAGTAACAACAGTGGTGGAGGAACAGTTCAGCTATCATTATTTAGTTTAATGCAGTGGATAAAGTATCACTAAATGCCTATTAAAATATTTAAATAATAAAGAGGTGATTGTTGCAACATTATTAAGATATTTAAATAGTTATCTTTCTTTATAAGATAATGAATTTCATGTCATCAATGTTATTGATGATGTGTAATAAGTCTCTAGCTTATGAATGATAATTTGCGGAGAGGTGGATGGCGTCATTGATTTTCAATACTAGTCGAAATTAGGTCAATACAACGAAGAATTGGTTATAGTATGAGATCCATCTCATTAGAGATTTTCAAGAACTATGACATGGTCACAAACTTCTCAGTTGGCTAGGAAAAGCCTTATATGACATTTCCTCTTGGAGCATAAATGAGAGTGGTGATGATAATAGGCTACTACGAGTTGGATGCTCCTCTAGTAAATTTTTACTCAACTCAAGTTAAACATTCTTAATAAGAGTACTAAGAGATTTGAAGGGCATAACATGTTAAAAGAGATTAATGAATGGGAAAGCTCGAGTCTTGATTGGTTTATAAAAGATGACAACTAAAGATATTCAATCTATATTGACGAGAGGTTGGGTGATTGAGTTAGGTTTCTTTATAAATGAGTGAAGTATTGATCTACTAAGAAATTGAAAAGTGGAAGTAAATATTAACAGAGAGATAGATGAGACGATATACCCAAGATTGTTACTTGGTTTGGCCGATGTTATATGTCTATTATGAGAAAAGTAGGAAATGACTCAAATTAAAAGAGAAATGATTAATATAAATCTCTTTGTTACATAACTCTTTCTCATTGTTTTTATGGTTATAGTATGATAGAGTTTTAGTTAAACTTGACTTTTTATCCTACGAATGATGGCATAGGATGTGGGTATTTATAAGCACTTAACCAATATGATGTTCGTACATGAATAGTGATATAGACTACAAAGAATTGGTTTTGAAAGAGGCAATCTAGTGGCCCACATATCAAACTAGGGAGTGATTAAGTGCCAATTTGCACAATTCAATTGATTGATGTATTATAAGTAACCTTATGAGTGATATAGATTTTTTGTCATAGGTCGTTGAAGAGAATGGGGAATCTTGACTTTCCAACATCCTTTTTATGTGAAATTGCATGTGGTATTTAGTAAGTAGTTGGAATGAAGATCAACTATTAGCGTAGTATTAAGATAAAAAGAATTTGATTTTTGGGCATCCAAGGTGTGAATTCAATCAGTTTAGCTGGGTTTTGGTGGCAATAAGCAACTTTAGGGTAATCCTATCATATTCAAATCAAAGGGCTGCGTGTTAATTGTGTCCAAGCCAA
>NW_021319139.1:0-3105 GCF_001605985.2 Dendrobium catenatum | reverse complement strand
TCATCTCTTTTTTTCTATTAAAATATAATATAATTGAATATCTTGGTATAAGTTTTTTGTCATGTAAATTATACCTGAAAAAAATTATTTTATTTTATAATCTAAGAAAAATTGCTCTACCGTTTTTATTAGTCGCCTGCGTTCCTTATCCCTACTTATTTGTCCTCATTAGTTATTTTTCGCAATTCTCCCTTTAATTTCCTTTTACTGTGGAGGGGCAGTCACTTGCGCTCAGTCTCCACGTGCGGTGCTCTTTATCATTCATTCAATCCGTAAAGAATTAAAGGCAGTAGTAGGCCAAGTGGCCAGGATGGGTCCCATTACAAGGTCAAAAACCGGGTGACTGAGAAAAAAAAAAGACGATAATTTGGGGCCCTTTCCTCTCTGTAATCATTCCCTCAGCTTTTCCTCCATTAGCCTTTGCCCCTGCCTCTGTTTCCTAACCCGAGTTGGGATCCCGGGGAAGCCACCCCCACCTCTTTTATTTTATTTTATTAATTTTAGACATATTAAATTATAAATGCATATAAATTAATTCAGGCTTACAAATATCCATAATGAAATTTTACATATACAGACCCTTCATTTGATTTATTTTATTTTTTAAAATAAAAAAATAGAAAGGAAACACTTAGATTTATTTTTATTAAATTTTTAAGCAATTGTTATGTGGCCTAAATTATTTTTTAAAAATAAGCCATTGTTTTAGATGAAAAAGAATATGAATAGAGATACTTTATGAATACAATGATCATTAATTCTCTCAAGCTATGATCTTCTATGCTTCTCATGAGATATTCTATCATTTATATGATGGCCCTATGAGGGATAAGATTATAGTTGTTTATAGTACTCTCTATCATCAAAGGTGAAATGAAGATTAGCAAGATCTTGGAATAAGATCTAAATTACAATAGATGCCTTACTCATTTATGAAAACCGATTTATAGTGTCGTTTAATGAAATTCTCCTTGAAATCAATGGTATGAATAAGTTCTTTTGTTTTGGTGTGTGAAATCCTTATCAATAATCTTTTATGTCTTAATGTATTTTAATAAAATTTAAAAATACTGTCCCTCCTCTTAGAGTTGTTTTGATAGTTTTTCGATGCTATAGACAACATCACATTTCATTTGGTTACTACGCAGTTATTACCGAGCAATATCTGATTGCTTTCAAAAAAAAATTTTATAGTTGAAAACTATATTTTTGTAACTAAATACATTACTACTTTTTCTAACATCTACTTCAGAAATCAAGTTTAATAAAGCATTATACCAAATCCATTCATAAACTCATAGTCTACTAGAAGCACCTAAATGAGTTCCCTTTAAACCTTTATTATAGGTCAAATTAAGACTTCAAACCATTTGAAGAGAAAATTATTAACTGCTAACCTTAACCCAATAAAAACAAATCTACTAAAAAAAAAGGAGCGCTCTATAAGATGTTATTATTAATTATAATCTTATTTACTATAAAGAATTGCTTTAAAAAATTAATAAAGTTGTTTTAGAACATCACAATAAAAAAATTATTTTTTTTTAACTTAATAACAGCTAATCCCAAACATTGTGATTGTTGTCTAAGCATCGAAATATCTAGTATAGATCCATCGTCATTAGAGATTTCAAGAAACTATGACAGGGTCACCCAAACTTCTCACGTTGGTTAGGAAAAGCCTTATGACAATTTCCCTGGAGCATAAATGAGAGTGGTGAAATGGTAATAAGCTAAGACTACTACGAGTGGATGCTCCTCTATAAATTTTTACCCAACTCAAGTAAAACAATTCCTAAATAAGAAGTACTAAAGCATATTTGAAGGGCTACTTTTAAAAGATTAAATGCAATAGGGAACTCGAGTCTATGATTGATTTTATAAAATAGAAGAAATTAAAGATATTCATCTATATTGGACGAAGAGTGGGTGATTAAGTTAGGTTCTTTAAAGAAGTGAAGTATATGATCTAACTAAGAAATTGAAAAGTGGAAGTAAATATTAACAAGAGAGATAGATGAGACGATATACCAAAGATGTTACTTGGTGGCCAGAGAGTATAATGTCTATTATGACAGAAAAGTAGAAATTGCTCAAATAAAGAGACAAGATTAATATAATTAAAAGAGAAATGATTAATATAAATCTCTTTGTTAAATAACTCTTTCTCATTGTTTTTATGGTTATAGTATGATAGAGTATTAGTTTAGATTGACTTCTTATCCTACGAATGATGGCTTGGGATGTGGGTATTTATAAGCACTTAACCAATATGATGTCCGTACATGAATAGTGATACAAAACACAAATAATTGGTTTTGAAACCACATGTCAAACTAGGGAGTGATTAAGTGCCAATTTGCACAATTCAATTGATTGATATATTATAAGTAACCTTTTGAGTGATATAGATTTTTTGTCAGAGGTCATTGAAGAGAATGAGGAATCTTGACTTTCCAACATCTTTTTTGTATGTGAAATTGTCATGTGGTATTCACTAAGTAGTTGGAATGAAGACCAACTATTAGCGTATTATTAAGATAAAAAGAATTTGATTTTTGGGTATCCAATGTGTGAATTCAATCAATTTAGTTGGGTTTTGGAGGCAATAAGCAACTTTAGGGTAATCCTATCATATTCAAATCAAAGGGTTGCATGTTTTTTTTTTTTTTAAAGATACTATATTAATTAAAAAGCCACGATTACAGACACAATAATTGACAAAACAAAACCCAACAGAGAAAGGAAAAGACAAAATACAGCCAAATACAAGGCTCAGTATATGAACTGCCGAGGCTTCCAGCACCCCAGAAATCTGGCACGGACCCTCCAAAATGAAACAGCGACTGAACCAATGGTTTCCACACGCAGACCAAAGGGATGCGAGCCCCAGCCACATCATAGCCCAAAACAATCAGCAAACGACCAAATCCAATAAAACCAAACTACACCAGCATTGAGAGAAAATTGAAATTATCTTTTACGTCGTCCCCTGCCACGAAAGCTGCCACGAAATCTGCCACGAGAGGCCACAGAAACCGGCATAACACTAACCAATGAAAAGTCATTTCCAGGATCTGACCCTCCACATAAATTCGGGGAAAC
>NW_021319138.1:201195-211997 GCF_001605985.2 Dendrobium catenatum | reverse complement strand
ACACCTTCCTTTCAATATAACAAAAAAAAAAAAAACATAATAAAACATAACTCAACAATGCTTACAACTTCTAATAGAAAAAGACAGAACAACATCTTACAACTTCAAATAAAAATGACACAACACAACTTACGACCAGTAAGTTTCGAGGAGAAAGATACAAGTGGAATGGGAACTGTGGAGAGAAGAATAGATAAAAGTCTGAGATGAAATATAAGAAGGAAGGTAGAAGAGGATAGCTCGCAAGCTATGACAAATCCACATGTTTCATGTTCCATATCACAACACAACATTTCAAACTCACATTAAACAAGACATAACAACCCTTACAACTTCTAATAGAAAAGGACACAACAACACCTTACAACTTCAAATAAAAAGGACACAACACAACTTACAACCAATCAAAGTTTCGAGAAGAAAGATACATGTGGAATGAGAACTGTGGAGAGAAGAATAGATAGAATTCCAAGACAAAATATAAGAAGGAAGGTAGAAGAAGATAGCTCACAAGCTATTACAAACCTGCGGGTTTCCCGTTCCAAATATTTATCACATATCACTCTCCAAAACTCTCTTTCACAAAGGAATTCAGTCCCAATTTATAGGAGAAAGAAGGGGGAATAATATTTAATAATTCACATAATTGTGCCACCAAAAACAACCAATAGAAGCCTATCATGATAGCCCATTTGATGTGATGTTAAAGCACACATGATAGAAAACAATAAGAGGGAAATCTGAACGGCTAGCAGCAAGGAAAACCCATCCAAACAGGCAACCAGTAGCAGGAAAACCAAGGGAGAACATGAAAGCCGAACAACCACCATGGGAAGACAAAACAACCACATTGTGAGACCAAACAACCACATGAGAAGATCAAAAACCCCTCCAAATCAGCCCTACCTTGACTGCATCACATATGCATAAAAAACTAAAATTTTAAGTAATTATAAATTTTAATTTATAAGTTTCCTATTTAATAAATCTTATTTTATTATTTTTCGACACCTAATCCTACTACTACAACAACAAGCTTTATCCTACTACGGGGGTTGGCTAATGAATCATTTTTCTCCATTGTGTCCTATTAAGAGCCAAATTATAATAAAAAGAGGTTCACTTCTACCTTTCTTAACATATGTCAGATCTAATTCATTCACTCTCCTAATAGGGTCGTCGGAATGCCGACAGTTTATATGAGCAAACTATTTAAGACGACTCTCTCTAATCTCATCTGCCACTAGAGCTACTCCATCCTTTTCGCATACATACTTTTTTCACATTCCATCGTTAAGTGTAAATCCACTCACCCACCTATGTGTCCTCATCTCTGCAACACTTAAATTAATTTTATTCATCCATTTTAGTGGGCAACATTATGCGTTATAAAGCATTGCAAGTCTAACCACTATCTTATAAAATTTTCCCATAAATTTGAGGTGTACTTTTCTATTCCATAAGTTTTAGAGGTTGTTGCTGCTGCAAATAAATATTCCTTGTTAGTTGCATTCTCTAAGAATGTCAAAGCTTTCTCTCCATTCAGAAAATTTTTATTGTAAAATTTGTAATAAAAGTCGGATTTTTTGGTTTTCCATATGTAGGAATTCCCGGTGATGGGAGATGTTTATTCCGAGCAGTGACTCATGGTGCCTGCTTGAGAGCAGGTAAACCAACACCAAGCGAGAACCTCCAAAAGGAGCTAGCTGATGAACTGAGAAATAAAGTAATTAACATTTACTTATGTTGTCTATAATATTTGCTGAAACACAGTTTTTTTTGTCTCCATCGACCAACTATACTGATCTGAGCGTGCATAATTTTGTTATTTAAAAAAAAAAAGGCAGTAAGCAGTGCAGATTCCTAATATATATACTTATTTATTAGTTTTAAAATATTATGATGCGCATTTGATGCTAGTCCTTGGTCTTATAATACTTATAATCTACATACTTCTCTTGATTTCTTGATTTTTTTTAACTGATTGCACATTGTTTGCAATTTAGCCACTGTGATTATTGAATTTCTTCCTTCTGTTATGCTGTTCTATTCTCAAATGCTAGTTGTGCCAGGTTGCAGATGAATTTATCCAGAGGCGAGCTGAAACAGAGTGGTGAGTGTTCAACTTTTCTCGTGTCATTTTCTATTTAAATCCATCTTTGATTGCTTTATCATATATTCATGCATAGATGTGTGATAGAACCTTCATAATTGATCTGATCACTAAAAATGCCATTATAGGTTATATAAGAGTTTACTTATGACATCTTAGCGCTATGAATTTATAGTTGAATAATTGTAATTTGTTTGAATAGAGTAACTTTTGCTAGAGGAGAGCTTGCTTTTGATTCTTGTTTAGGTTCATGCATAAGATATTATAATTAGGTCTAATAATGAATATAGGAAACTTGTTGATAGCATGCCAAATCCAAGATGAGTTTAATTCGGAGAGTTGAGTTTCCTTCTTGGTTTTGAAGTGAAGCAACTGTGGTCAGAATAATCATTAATCAAGCTAAGTATATAGGAAAGCTCGTAAACTTGACGGATTTGAAAATATAAAACCTATGAAGACTCCAATGAGCCCTTCCATCTAAGTCTATCAAGATAACTTTAGGGTGAAGGTAGATGTAGGGCATTATCAAGATATGATTAGTAGCTTAGCCACAAGTTGTGTGGTATTTAGTCAAGGTTCGGTCCTGTCTAGAAGGATCTAATTTGCAAGCCCTGAAAGAGAATATTTGATCTTTGAAAGATTATTTGGATTTACGTTTATGATATACTCCTGCTTGAAAATTTTGATTAAAGAGTAGGAGTATCTTTAATTTAATTGATAGGAAATTAAGAAGTGTCTTCATGGCAATTTTAGATTGGAAAAATGAAAAAAATTAATCTAATATTGGGAAGGACAAATTTTAGAAAGGATCACTTTTTAAACAAGATTATGTAAAAGGAGCAGGATTAAAAAAAAAATTTAAGAAGAAGCAAATACGCCAACCAATTTGGCGTAATTGCCAAGAGAGAGAAAAAGATAGGGAGGGGAGAGGATCGGGAGAGAGAGAGAGGGTAGGAAGAGAGAGAAAAAGCTGTCAGGTGAGAGAGAGACACTAAATTAGAGAGGGAGAGCACCTGGGTGGAGATAGTAAATATTTGGTGAGTTAAAGTTAATAGGGGAGAAAGTTGTATATTAATTAAAATAACATTGAACTAATATAAGTAATATTTATAATACTAATATACATTTAAATATTTAATTATTATTTAAATAATATTTATAATACTAATTAATATATAAATATTAGCACAAATATTTATATATTAATTAGTATTATAAATATTATTTAAATAATAATTAAATATTGAAATGTATATTAGTATTATAAATATTACTTATATTAGTTCAATATTAAGTTAAATGTTATTTTAATTAATATATAACTTTCTCCCCTATTAACTTTAACTCACCAAATATTTACTATCTCCACCCAGGTGCTCTCCCTCTCTAATTTAGTGTCTCTCTCTCACCTGTCAGCTTTTTCTCTCTCTTCCTACCCTCTCTCTCTCTCTCTCCCGGTCCTCTCCCCTTCCTATCTTTTTCTCTCTCTTGGCAATTACGCCAAATTGGTTGGCGTATTTGCTTCTTCTTAAATTTTTTTTAAATCCTGCTCCTTTTACATAATCTTGTTTAAAAAGCGATCCTTTCTAAAATTGGGCCTATTGGGAAAAGTGAACCTTAGAAGAATTTCTATACTGGAAATTAAGGTGATCTATTTCTAAATACTGAGTAAAAAAACTGTTACATTGCGTAGTTGATATTGCCACAAAACATAAAAATAAGTACCAGTAAAATATTCATTCAGATGCCAATGGAGAATATGCATGCTCATCATTCTCGGAAATTAATATAGAATATGCAACATCTATATGGGCACATATATATATTGATTAATGATTAGTATGTTAATCCAGTTCCCTAATAAAGTTTATTAAAGTATTTAGGGAATTGGCTTAAGTTGCTGCTCAATAACCACCGTATCCATACCATGGTTTAAAATTGTGCAATAAGAGGCGCGCCTCAGCGCAATTTTGTTCTTTTAAATCTCAAAGCCTACATAATAAGAGCAGGGGATGAGACGTACGCCTCAAGTTTACTGAGGCGCGCCTTACCTCAGGTTTTAGATTCTTCGCCTCTTAAAATTGCTTGACAATGTTCATTGCTATTTATTTTTGGAATTATATGTTAATGAAAAGAATATTGTGATTTGGGAAAGATAGAATTTTGAGTTGAACTATATTTCATGTTGTCTTATTATTGGGATATTTTGATTTCACTTCATATCTTTTGCTATTTTATGTTTTATATTATTTACTCATTAGTATATAAAAAATTTATCATTTTATGTATACGCAATCTTTTGATTTTGAGACTTATGCCTCACCTCACGAATGAAAAACGCCTCAATACCTGATTATGCAATTTTAAACATTGATCCATACTGCAGGTTATGGGTCCCTGATGAAATTGATTCTAATGTTTCAAAGATGTAAAAACTCCTAATTCCTTCTGAAATCCCTTGAATCCATTTAGGTTACTTGAAAACGTCCATGATCTAGATTTTTTTAGATAGATATATTAATTCCAAGAATCTCCACCTTATTTTGATGGAAATGATGGCTGCCAGTATCTTTGGACAAGCCCTTTAAGTATGGAATCTGAGAACTAGAAGTGCAACTTCAATCGTGTCGAATTATTTCTAGCTGGAATTATTATCCAAACCTGAGCGCCATTTTTTTTTCTGAGTGAACAGTTATATTCATAATAATATCAAATGAGCAATTAAGTCAAATAGTGCATTAAGCTTTAGGAGATGCTGCAAAAATAGATTTATATGGGTAAGGGGATGTGATGAAGTGAGGATATATGAAAGTTTATTAAGCAAATTAAACAAATATTATTGAAATAGTTACAAGTAAAAAGTTTGACTTGATTTATTTTTATTTTTTTATTTTTTTATTTACATGACTTCTATTAGTAAAGAAATGAATTTAGGTTTGAACCCAATCCTCTGCTGGCAACTAGGCAGAGTCGACAAGGTTTAATCAACAAAAATGAAATAACCAATGAAAATTCCGATGATGGCCGTGTTGATAAAGAATCTCAACAATAGAGGATCATAACCATTTTAAAATATATTGCAAATGCCCATAAAAATCCAAAATTCACAAATAATCACCAAAAATTAAGATATTTAAATGACACTAAATCATTGAGATATGATTCAATAGGGTATACTCGATAGAGCACAAAACCCTCTGTTAGCTAAGGTGGGTTCAAATTTATCCCCCTTAGACAGACACCAACCCCAGGTCTACAAAGTATCCTTGGACAATGCAACACATGGCTGCCGACAAGAATCCTTCTGTTAGGTTGGGTCGACTATCTCCTCTGACTAGATAGACCAGGGACCATGATAGTCCGGGATGACAAAACCATGGAATCTTGATCGGGCTCATTATCATCCCCCCCCCCCCCCCTTTTACCCCCCCCCCCCCCCCCCCAAAATCCGCTTTAAGTGCAAGATGATAAAATTCCAAATTTTAAATATTAAATTTCCAAATACTGAACATGTTGGTACTATATGCTGAATATCACGTACCTACGGATACGATGTATTCATGTGACGACTAGTCTTAATCGAAAGTTCTCTCTTGCTATCAGGAGGGGTAGTTAACTATAGGGGCTTGCGCCTATAGGAAACTAGAACTCAGATCATAAAGCCCTTGCAAAATGAGGATGAAATCGTTGGGCAGTGTCTTATTTCAAACCCAATCCGTCTTCTGAAAATTTACCTCGGAACTTAATTTGTTAAAACTCCCCAAAAGCAGGGGAGGCCGAGGCGTAAATTTTCGGAGCCCACACTTGCATTCCTAAAGACCGAATTACCCACACACTTACCTCATTCTAGCGAGCAAATTAGAAATCATGTTGGCTTCCTTTGTATGCTGAGAATTTAAATTGAAGGAAAAATGAAAAGTGAGTTGAAAATCTCAACTCAATAGCATTCGTTTCATAATTAACTCGCATGTTACTTGCATTTTATTTTACTCCACTCACTTCAATCCAACCAGAGCCTCAGACATTTTAATTCACAGCTTATCCATGTTAAAGCTAGCCTCTAATTCAAAGTGTGCTTTCAGGTATCTTGAAGGTGACTTCGATGGTTATGTTAATCAAATTAGACAGCCCCATATTTGGGGAGGAGAGCCTGAGCTGATCATGTCTTGCCATGTTCTCCAGTGAGTACTACTTGTCTTGCTAATTCTTTCAAAACCAGAAAGCTTCTCCAGTCTTGCACTTCCTATACTTGGCCGCCTACTGAACCGCTCTTCAGGATGCCAATAACAGTTTATATGCGTACCAAGTGCTCTGAAGGGCTAAAAGTTATAGCAGAATATGGTCAGGAATATGGAAAGGAAGATCCAGTTCGTGTCTTATACCATGGCTATGGACATTATGATGCTCTGCAGCTTCCTCTTGGCAGAGCTCAACCCAAACTGTAAGTTCATTCTCTCTCTCTCTCTCTCTCTCTCTCTCTCTCTTGCTGCTGCAACTTCTTATAATTTCAACTGTTTGTAAGATCTTAAGCACAATTGTGGGACTTTAACAGGCATATGAAAAGATGAATTAAGCTGGTGTAGGAGCAGAGAATCTGTACTTTGCATGCCTCACAGAGGGTCTCTGTATCAACAAATTTCAATGAATGTTGTAAGCATACTCAACGCTTATACAACACTAATATTTAATGAATAAATTAGATGATTGGCTCAAACTTTGTCGCATCAATGAATATATTTCTTATTATCTACATGACTGTATTTGATTTCTTCACTTGTTTCTTATCATTTGTTCATTTAAGACCGAAATTTGAGAACTCAGTAGAGTGAAAAGAGCATGACATTATTCCTAGCATGGTGAACTAGTTATTACTTTTTTTTTTAACCAGCATGAAGTTTTGAGAAATAGATGGGGATATTATCAGCAGTATTCAAGTTAGATGGTTGAAGTGGAGGAATGCATTGGGCTTGTTGTGCGATAGAAAAGTCCCCCTCAAACTTAAGGGAAAATTCGATAAGATGATGGTGAGACCTGCAATGCTTTATGGTGCCGAATGTTGGTCATTAAAAGAGAACCATAATACTAAGTTAAGTGTTGCGGAGATGAGGATGCTTAGGTGGATGAGTGGCTTTACCCTTAGAGATAGGATACGAAATGAGTATATACGTGAAAATGCTGGAGTAGCTCCAGTGGAAGATAAGATTAGAGAGAGTCGCCTTAGATGGTTTGGTCACATTAAACGGAGGTCTTCCGATGACCTGATTAGGAAAGTTGAGATATTAGATTTGACTTACGTTAAGAAAGGTAGAGGTAGACCTAAAAGGACTTGGTCAGAAAATATTAGAAATGATATTTCTTTATTAGATTTAAAAGTGAGTTTGACTTTTAACATGACACAATGACGAAAAAGAATTCATGTAGCTGACCCTATGTATTGGGACAGAGGCTTTATGTTGTTGTTGTTGCTGCTGCTGCTGTATGATGTTTTGAGAAAAGGGCTTGGAAGTTCAAAATTTTGAGGGGCAGTGACCTTTTTCCTGCTTAACATCTGTTGAGTTTCTTCAATTCAACCCTTAAGTATGGCTTAGCTTGACCTGTGGGCTTATTATCTAGGAGTTCTCTTAGCTCGACCCTCGGATAGTCAACCCTAGCTCCTTCTAGATCCTGATAACACTAATGAAGTTGTGTGATAGGATCTCTGTTTAGCTTCATCACCTGATTGCTGAGCCAAAAATTTTGATGGGTTTGATTTCAGTAATGTTTGGAAGGATCAAAAACTTGATTTTCACCTGTATTTACATGAATACAGTAAGATCCTCCTGTTATTTACATGAATCAATTTAATCTCAATGTCATTATCTAATTTAATCTCTTGATTAAGAAATTAATTCAAAATGATCTCCCATTAATTAAATTGGGATCAATTTTGTATCACAATTTCTATATAAGAGATCATTTCGGATCAATTGTAGGAAGCCAATTTCCCTTTTCTGAAATGGCAGCATGCACCACATAAACTAGATTATTAAGGCTTCGTTTGGGATAGTTTTTTTGCTACTTTATAAAACTACTTTTTAGTACAAAAATTTTCAATTCAAGATTTTTTGTGTGTGCTAGAAAGCCATTTTAGCAAACAACAATGAAGCTGCCTCAAACGAAGCTTTCTTGCTGCTTCTTAAAATAGAATTGTAGTACAAAAAATTTAATTTTTATACTAAAAAGTTGTTTTAAGAAGCAGAAAGAAAGTGATCCCAAATGAGGCTTAAGACTTCTATTGGGACAACTTTCTTATTATTTTTTAAAGTAATTTTTTAGTATAAAAATTTTTTGAAAGCAACAAAAAACAATGACAAAAAACTGTCCCAAATGAAGCCTAAGATAAGATTGTGTATCAAAATGGCAGCATGTTCACATGCTATGTGAGATTTTTGGCAGGTTTAAGATAGGTGTTGGGTGCTGCATGACAAGGCTCATTTCCATTTCATTTCATTTGAGTTTTGGATGAGGTTGCAATTATTTTAAATGATAGGAATTTAATTATAATAATTAAAAGTGTAGGGATCAAAGTAGGATTAGTGCTTAACAACAAAGACTAGAAAGTGATTTACATGTAATTATATCATGAAAGCATGCCATGCTGATGTCTTATGCTATGGAATATAGAATCTAGTTTTAAAGAGTCTTATGCTTTATTATGTGAGCACACTTAGTTAATACAAAGTTTAGTAGAAAGTTATGTATAAGTTATCATATATATATTCAAGGTAACTTTGGCTTCATTTGGGACTGGTTTTTTGTTGCTTTTTAAAATAATTTTTTTAGCATAAAAATTAAAATTTTTATACTAAAAAACTGTTTTAAAAAACAATAAAAAAACCGCCCCAAAGGAAGCATGCTTCAAAAATCTTTGCTTCTTGGCTTGAGAATATTTCACATACTTAAAACTCTCATGGATCATTAAGATAGAATAAGAATGATAATAATAATGATATTTAAAGTCTCTTACAAGTAGCATAACGTGGAATTGCCAAACTCTAGCCTACGAAATAAGGCTTCATTTGGGACATCTTTTGATCATACTATTTTTTGCTGTTGTTAATAAGATTTTATGCTATATTAAAAAAAAATTATTCAAAGTCTTCTAGTAAGTAATACTCAAAGTCACCCGCCAAAAAATAATACTCAACACTATAATAATACTTAGATTTTATTTGAGATGGTTCTTTTTGCTTCTTAAAATAATTTTATAGTATAAAAATTATTAAAATCTTTATACTAAAAAGTTATTTTAAGAAGCAGTAAAAAAATCATCTTAAACGAAGCCTTAAGATTCATTTGGGACAGTTTTTTTTCTACTTCTTAAAGCTGCTTTTTAGTACAAAAATTAAAATTTATGTACTAAAAAACTACTTTAAGAAGCAGAAAGAAAACTGTCACAAACGAAGCCTTGATATATCTCTTGCAAGTTGCAGAATGTGGAAGGTTGGAACCCTAACCTACGAAATAAGATTTCATTTGGAACATTTTTTTGTCATTATTTTTTTGCTGCTGTAAAAAAAAAAAATTATGCTATATTAAAAAAAAAAGTATACTAAAAAATTATTTTAGAAAAGAGTATAAAATTATTCTTAATGAAGTCTAACACTAAAATTTTCTTGAAAGTTTTGATGAATGTGCTAAACTTAATGCATTCCCGACTCCTTCGTAAAAAATCCAGCATCCAATTCTAATTAAATTACTAAGCATATAACATTTATGATATTATGATTTATGAGCTTAAAAGTTAAGAAAATAAATATTTTAAACATACATTTATTTAAATTTACTTGAGAAGCAAATAATTACTCTAAAATAAATATTGCCTCATTAGATTAAAAACATCAAACAATAAAAAACTTAGGCTTCGTTTGGGACGGCTTTTTTATTGCTTTCTAAAACGGAGTTTGGTCTACTCTGAACTCCCTGAAGAATTATTTTTATTATTATTATTTGCATAAATATAATATATGAATGATTAAAAATATTTATTTAAAAATATTTTAAAATTCTCAAAGATAAATAAATAAATAAGCTTACCATTAAAGAAACACAGATTGTTCACTGTACACTTACAAGCCACATCTGTGATGAAAAGCCAAACAATGAATGAAGACCCTTAATGGCCTCATAATCACACGATAATTAATTCTTAATTACGGAATGATTATTAATTAATTAAGAAGCTAATCTCCTTCCCTGTAAATGGCGCCTACGCATTAAAAGAACTATTTCTTCCCACCGTCCTCTTCATTATCCACCACTCTTCTATTGCCCATTACGTGTTCTGAATTTGACCTCCACTTATTTAAAGCCCATTACGTATCACAGTTATATTTTTTATTTAGAAAAAAAATTCAAATGGATCTCAAATTATTTATTTTGATTTGAGGTTAGATTTTGTTTGAGATAACTTTTGATCGCTGCTTTTACGAAATGTTTTTATTAGAAAATTGTTGTAGAAAACAGTACTGAACATTTCATTGACAAGCAACATTAAAATTGATTTGATATGAATCCAAATGAGCTTTAATAAAGTAATTTAAGTAATAATTAAAAACTTTAGAATATTAATTGAAGGAACAATTGATATCTGAGTCTTACGTGCTTATAATCAAATCAAGTATCTCAATAAGAAGAACCTAATGAGCCT
>NW_021319138.1:162637-201165 GCF_001605985.2 Dendrobium catenatum | reverse complement strand
CGTTAAGACCCAATACCGAGTTATACCGAGCTATACCGAGCTATACCGAGCAATACCGAGTTATACAAAAGTTGTACCGAGTTTTTCCTGAAAAAAACTCGGTACAACTCGGTATAACTCGGTATTGGTCTTCACAGAGCGGTATTCCTCGTTATTATCAAATAATACCTAGCAATACCGAGCAAATACCGTTTTTTCGTAGGATTTTGCCTCCGACCGGACCTTCCTCTACGTCCTTACACCGGACCTAATAAAACGGACCTCAAATCATTTATTTTGATTTGAGGTTAGATTTTGTTTGAGATAACTTTTGATCGTTGCTTTTTTCGCTGCTTTTACGAAATTTTTTTATTAGAAAATTGTTGTAGAAAACAGTACTGAACATTTCAATGAGAAGCAACATTAAAATTGATTTGATATGAATCCAGATGAGCTTTAATAAAGCAATTTAAGTAATAATTAAAAACTTTAGAATATTAATTGAAGGAACAATTGATATCTGAGTCTTACGTGATTATAATCAAATCAAGTATCTCAATAAGAAGAACCTAATGAGCCTAAGTTCATTTAATTTTAAGGTCATTAAGACACTAAATTGTCGAATGAATCATACATAATCAGAAGATTCAATATAAGCCATCCGATGAAGTGCTATAAAAATTTGACCAAATTTATTAAAGTACAACGCCCAAAAAATTATAAATGTATCACACTTCTTCATCTAAAAGAGAAATTGACTTGAGTTTGAAGAGAGCTTAGAGATTTAAAAAACTCTAGAGCTCCACATGACATTCAATATTGATGATCACCGCAGCCATCTTCGTTGCCTGAATGTCATCATCAGACCACCATCAACAAATCATTATTGTTCGACTACCACTGCCCGATCATTATAGTTTATTCAATTCATTGTCACCAAACAACCACCGTTCATCTACCGCCACCGATCATCGTCGGACTATCATTCAACTAGCATCGCCCGACCATCATTATGATAACTCTACTACTTTCCCAATAAGCTTGAGTTTGTGTTTTGTGATCAGGGGTGGGCTCCAGTAATTTTATCTATATAATGTATTATTTTAATTGGATCATATCATGTGTTTTTGTTTTCTTCTCTAACTTTTCACACAAAATCACTAATGCATCTTATGTTTCTCTCTTTTATTTGTGTGAGAGTTCTTAATGCAATATTATGATGTAAAATTATCTATCTATGGTATTATATAAATAAATTAATAAAAAATGTAAGTATTTGATAGGTAAAGGTAAATATATAAAATATAATAAATAAAAAATTTCATAAAAATCAACGCGTTTCTTATAAATTTGTGATGGTGTTTCCGTAATTTAAACAAAGTCCAATGGCATTCTACCAGATGTTTCTCCTCATAAACAGCCCGAAATCCGAAATCCGAACTCCGAAGCCCCTTTCTGCCCGCCTAATCCATTAATCAGACCCCGCCCACTACTATCCAAGAAGTCGCCGGCGATGGACCAATTAGGATCCCCCGGCGACGGGACGCCGCCAACGGCTTACCGACCGGTGGGACTGACAAGATACGGCTCCGCGCCTGGATCATTCCTCTCGAGCATAGCCGATTCGATCATCGGCGGCGGTGACGAGGGTTTCCGGGCCGGTGGATCGGAGGAACCTGTCGGGGGGACCTTCTTCTCCGGCGATTCAACTTGTATGACGTCGGAATCCTGCTGCCACGCTGCTTCCGGCGCGTCGTCAGATCTGGACCGTTCGATGAGCGGAGTGGGAATTTACGGCGGGAGCTATTCGCCGTTGGAGTATGGGGGATGTGAAGAGATTGCAGGAGGATCTCATCTGATTAGACATAGTAGTTCGCCAGCGGGGTTCTTCACCAATGTTTTGGTCGATTCTGGTGAGCTTTCCACTTTCTTCCCCTCCTTTCTGAGCTTTCTCTTTAAAGTTTAATTGAGAAAAACTAACAAAATAGTCTAGGTTAAACTGTAGGACTTCTCTCAAAGAGGTCTCTCTCCTTCTCTCTCTCTCTCATTATGATACTGTTCGACACTTTTGTTTGCCATTTAGGCCTGTTTAGAGACATATTTTTTGAAGTTTTGCATTTTAGAAAGCTACTTTAACTATAACTTTCTTTCTATTTTTGAAAAAAAAATGGTAAAAAATAAATTTTTAACGTTCTCAGATGAGAACAAATTTATGCCTCTGTATTTGGTCTCTGCACATAATAATTTCACGTGGAGGCGGGCAGTATTTACTGGCGGGAAAGCAGTATTTACTGCTCACCACTGAGCTTTTATTGTTAAAGAGACAAAACTCTCTTCTCAGGTCCCAGCTAATATCTCTCCCCAACCATAAATCATTGCAAAATTATACAAAATGCTATCGGAATTTAATTCTGCTTTTTTTTTTTCGACAAAATTGCGGACAGTATATTATTATTATTATTATTATATTTTGGTAATTTGCTTATACAAATTGTTATGTGTTTTGCAAAATATTTTAATTGCTTAAATGTTAATATTCAAACTTTTCATTTTTGTTCAATTGATTTGTTATATTTTATCTATAAATATTTAAAATGATAAATTTTATGATGTCAAATATGGTGCATGCTCAGTGTATGAAATTTTTGTTAGTGCAAAATTAAAGATAGAGCTGATATATAATCTTGTCTCTAAGTTTCTTTAATAATCTTATAAATAAATTAAGGCTTCATTTGAGTCAGCTTATGGCCACGGCTGTTTTACTACTTTTAAGATATCTTTGATCTAGAAAATTATTGTAGAAATCAATAAGAAAATTATCACAAATAAAGTCAAAGTTAGTAATTTAGTAATCTTTCAGAATCAATTTTTTTACATAATAAAATTGTTAGGCCTTAGGGTACATTTTAAAAATAACAAAAAACTATCTCTTAAGATTTTATAATAAAGTTATTCAGCTTTTTAGAAACTAGTTAATTATATAATAATAATAATAGAGCATTAGTATAAAATAATTTTTTCTTAGAAATTATGCTTAATTATGCTTCTGTCACTTGATAACTGTTAAACTATGCAATTTTCCCCTCATTATGCTATCACTTAATAACTCTTAAACTATGCAATTTTCTCTTAATTATACTTTGTCACTTGATAACTCTTAAACTATGCAATTTTCTCTTAATTATGCTTCTATCACTTAATAACTCTTGAATTATATTCCTTCGTAAAATTATATACCTGTTTATTTAAATTAGCGAAAACTAAAAAAGTGCAAAATCATTTTGACGGTGTCATTGAAAAGCAAAATGATTTTAGTTTGACATATAAAAATGACAAACTATTTTGTGTTTTCAATGATAACAAAAAATTGTTTTGCGTTTTTAGTGAAAACGCTGAATGATTTTGCATTTTTTAGTAAATCCTTCTGTTTTACCTTTTTGCTCCTTTTTTAAATTTCTTTTAAGTACGCTCTTATCACTTAATAACACTCAAATCATGTTCCTTCTTAAAATTTGCTCATTATCATTTCAAACAGTGATATATGCTTACATAATAAATATATTGCAATGTTATTAATATTAATATGTGCCCTTAGAAGTTAGAATTTGGCTAAGGTCTTGGTCAAGGCTATGTTGCTTTGGGTCGGGCCAATTGGGTGAATGCCCAAGGCATGGGCTGGGCTAAATAGCTGGTTCAAGCCATTTAAAGTTGAACCCCCCAACGTTAAAATGCCAACTGCAAGATAACTTACAGATTTCCAAATATTTAAAAGTTTTTCTATTCTAGGAAGTGCATGCAGCGCAAAGATTATCCATATTGAATAGTTACTCAATTGTCCACTGATGTTGCAGGTCTTTCTCCAAAGGGAACTGGCAACTTCTCTCAAATAGGTGTAAATGGTACCCGCATGAAGAGACAAGGATTGAGTTCCCAGTGGAGTTTCTCGCATCAGGACTCCTTATCACAAATTTCTGAGGACAGTATTGTTGAGATGGGGAAGAATATTAATCATGGAAACAGCCCAACTGAGGTATCTGGAAATTTCAGTTATACATACATCTCAGGCAACACCCTACGTAGCTCTTGGGATGGCTCCAATTCCATCGTCACTGCTCCCAACAAACGAGGCAAGGATAATAATGGAGATATAATGACCAATTTCAACAACTTGGAATCTCAGGTAATGTGAACAAAGTAGACATATATTTAATTTCTGATGTGTAGCACTATTTCTGCTTAAATCCTTAATATTTTGCGCACTTATGCTAAACATTAAGTTAAAATCTTGTAAATAATGAAGATTTAGATTCACTTATTCCTTTTGCTTGTTACATAACATATAGCCAGCTATGTAGCGTAGCACTTTTACAGGATCATTCAATACTTTAGAAGAGCAAGAAAAACAGTAAACCAATAGGAAAATTCTCCCTAAGGTGTAATATAGAAGAAGTTTGATTTAGTGCATAAAAAAAGTTAACTAGCAAAAACATTCCACCATATATATTTCAAACCTATTGGTGGGTGCCGGGCCAAAATGAAGGGACAGACATAAATTGCAAAAAGGTAAAAAGGTGAAAAGAGAGTTTTTTATTGGAGTCAAATAAAACTACCAAAGGCATGGATAGTGGTTTGGTGGACTAAGGGTAGCTAGTTGCATCAAATCTCCCCTACTTCGGAAAAAGAACTCGACTCAAGTTTAGTAGTTGCTACATTTGGTGGATGGTTGTTGTAAATGTCGGTGGCATTGAAGATTGATGAAAGGTGTAGAAAAGGAGGAAAGGAGGCAATGTAAGTGTTGTCATTGATCTTCTTAGATATGGGAAATGGACTGAGCTTGCAAGGTTTTAAATTTGAATATGTTCTCGAGAAAAATCATTTTTCGCGTCGCAGAACTATTACGAGATCTCCCTCTTCGAATAGATTCTGCCGCCTGTGCGTGCCAACATCCTATTTGTATTTGGTTTTAGATTTTCAAGCTTCTTTTTGACCTCTTGCAGTACTCTTTAGAACTTCTTGATATTATACTAGTTGTCCAGCTTTTGCACTTAGGTATGATGGTTAAATCAAATATTGTTAGGTTCCTTAGTGTTGATGACATTAAATGGGGTATTTCCACTAGAATGTTTTTTCGTTGAATTGTATGTGAACTTGGTTACCTAAGCCCATTTTTTTGTATTATAGAACACATCATGACAACATGTTTACAAGGATCTAATTACCACTTCTGTTCGGCCTCCTGTTAGGGGATGGTAAGCTAAGCTGAGGCAAATATCAGTTTGTTTCCTCTTCCATAATTCTAGCCAAAAACAACTGATAAATTTAGAGCCTATATTCGAAGTCATACTATGTGGTAGCCCATGAAGATGAACAATGTCATGATATAGCATCTAAAGTTATCTAACAAGCGATGAAGTGTGTCATTTTCAAAAATCAGTCAACAAAAACTCAGATGGAGTTAACTCCTTGCTTAGTCCATGACAAGCAAAGTATGAAGTATATGCTAATATCTTCTAAAATGAAGTTAGAAACTGACAACGACAAGTATAAAGTAGCGTTTTGAGTTTTTCCTTTGCATTTCTGATAGATGGGGCAATGTTTGTGATGCAACACCAAGATAAAGGTCAATGATAACATCATAAACTAAGATCTATCCTCAGAATTTAGTCCAATTATTATAAAAAAACTCTTAATTCAAACTCATGAATATCCCATAATACTTTTAAAATCATGCGAGAATAATTTTAAAGCTTAATTTAAGGTCCTTTTGATGGATAGGTGGGCAATACAAGTAAAATATATATATATATATATATATATATATATATATATATATATATAAAGATCTTCATTAATTGATTGATTTCAATACTACACTACTTGCTATTTATGGCCAATCCAAAATTTCATGTATTTGAAAGCTTTTAATTTTATTTTATTTTATTTTCTTATTTTTAGTATTACGACATGTCATCAATTCATGTAGTAGTATTTTATTGGCTTTTAAGGCTTTCCAAAATCGTCTAGGCTTGGAAATGCCTATAAATAGGACCTTTCTTTGTACTTTTAATTCATTTATTAAAAAGTTATTTTTTAGTTGTGTAAATTTCTCATGTAGAAATATCTCTATTTAAACAATCATTTAGATCTCTATTTAAACAATTAAGAGACTAAACTAAGTTTTTTAAAATAGCCGGTGACCATTTTAGTTTTTCATAAAGAGTCAAGAGACTATTTTGATCATTATCTCCTAATATTTTCAGAACTAGTTCATTTTATATAGGTGTAGGTGTTTGTTGGTTTATAAATTCAATGCCTTGCCAGCAGCACTAGAAATCACTTTTTTGGTGCGACCATTATTGTTCCTTGAGAATAGTGTTGATATATTACACAATTCAAAACTTGTAGTTAGAAAGTTGCTACATGATAAATGCTTTATTTTGACCCAACTTCGAATAGGACTATTCTTCTCTTGTCGTCTAGACTAAAAGAGTTGATTCCACCACTCACCGATGCCCTCTTTTAGCTTACAAGCTACATATTGCATGATTTCTGTATAGCCAAAAAAAATTTTGTGGCTTGCTCTCATTTTAAATAATCCTTTTTATGCGAATGACTGTAAAGAAGGATATATTGATTTTAATTCAAAATTTGAGTGACAATTATTGCAACTCCCCTTGTTTCGATGACGCGGCAAAGTTTATGATTCCTCATCCACATCAAAAGTTGTTGTTTCGAACTACCAATGACATTCCTTCTCCTCCAACTCAAAGAACTCCGGATGAGCCCATGTATTACAGCGACGGATCTCCACTAAATGCGAGGCACTACAGGAGTTTTACTTCTTTTTTTGTGTTATACTTAGATTTGGTATGGTTGGTCACGTTGCAAATCTTCCCGACTTGAGGTTTTGAACTCTCTCATCTCCATTGAGAATCAACATAACTCTATATTGAGTTCTCATCCAATCACCAACCAAGACTGGCTTGAGCAACTCATAGGGCATCCAAATTTCAATCGTTGTCGAGAGCTTACCATTGACTTGCACTATTTCTTTGCAAGTTTTGTCCCTAATACCAATGTAGGCGTAGCGCCTTTACAAGATCATTCAATACATGAGAAGAGAAAGTAGAATAGTAAATTGGAAAATTTTCCCTCAGGTGAAATACAGAAGAAGCTTAATTGAGTGTGTGGAAAAAAAAAAACATTTAGCTATATATATTTCACAACTTTCTCTAGGTACAAGGCAAAATGAAGGGCGGACTCAAACTACAAAAAGGTAAACAGGTAGGGTGGATAGCGGTTTCACAGACTGAAGGTAGTGAGCTGCATCACTATGGCATGTAATCGGAGATGCCCACTGATGCTATTCAAGCCAAATATATATTTTTGATGGCTAATGAAATAATTTTTATATTAGTTATCATTTTTTAGAGTCAAATAAAGGTTGACTTCTCAACTAAGGATGTTCATTTTATCAATTCCCATCAATATATGTTAAGGAACTACAAGTTAGCATGTTATTTAGTTGAAATGAGGCTCTTTCTTTTGTTTTCAACTGTTTCACTTTCGTGATGTATGAATTTTTTTTCTTGTCTGGCTTTCAGCTCGGCCTCTCTTGCACATCAATGGAGATGGAAGCGGTTGAAAAGTACCTCAATATGCAACAAGACCCCGTCCATCGTGAATTTAGGGCTAAGCGTGGATGTGCTATGCACCCTAGAAGTCTAGCTGAGAGGGTTAGTTTTAAACATCCATTAGTTGCCTTCTTTTTCCAAATTTTTTTTCCTATTCTCTCACAATCCATATGAAATATTGTATTGGAGGACAGTTATCCTTTTCTAAGTAGTTCATTTTTTTTTACTATGTAATGACACTCTAAAGATGTACATAAATAATCATTTACTTAGTAAGGTATGATAATCACATAATTTGATACATTTATTGACAATTAAACTTATTTCTTTTTATTTATTGCCATGTTTGATTTGTTATTTCGACTACTTCCAATTCAGGTTTATTGTCATCATCATCATACGCCTTCTTATTTAGAGTATGACTTATAATTTATAAATACTCATCTTTCATTTGGTCTAGCTAAGAATATCATTGCATATCTTATCCTTTATTATATATGTTTAAATTTATTTTTTATTATTTCATTCACAATAAATATTAGGCCATTATTCCTAAAATATAATATTTTTTTAATATGTTTTTCTTAATTTTTCCACATTCATCAAACATTTTCGTTCTTCAAGAATTTTGGCATATATTTTAAAATTGGACAACTATCAACCTTTCTAGTTTTGACTTCGGACTGCCAATAGCAGTTCTATGTCCTACCAAATATCCAAATCTCTTTACAAGTTGCAGATTTGGTTGCATCTATAACTAATGTTATATTTTAGATTGTTTTCTTATAGGAGAGGAGAACAAGAATTAGCAAAAGATTGAAGAGACTGCAAGATCTTGTGCCAAATATGGACAAGGTAAGAAAATCAAACTGCATCCGCTTCTAGTAAGTGTTGCATCAATCATCAAATAATTAGGCTTCGTTTGGAATAATTTTCTTATTATTTCTTAAAGCAGCTTTTTATTACAAAAATTTTAGATTTTTTACTAAAAAACTGTTTTAAAAAACAGTAAGAAAGCCATCCCAAATGAAGCTTTAATCTGTCAATCTGCTTTGTTTGTCATGCATTAAAATTAGTAGCTTATATACGATGAGAACAATATTCATGTACATGATATGAGTAATTCTGGGTGATTGTAAATTGACCTGTGACATCCTAATAGCTTATCACATATCATCTGTGTTAACCTTTTATATTTCTTTCTTAAACTCCACAGCAAACAAACACATCAGACATGTTGGATTTGGCATTGCATTACATTAAAGAGTTGCAGAGTCAAGTTCAGGTGAGGAAATTTTGAACTCAATGATGATTTCTATATTGCTGATAAACAAGAATTCAGATCAAATATTCAAATCAACATATAACATTCTTTTCATTTTAATAAGCCTTCGTTTGGGACAGCTTTCTTAATACTTTCTAAAGCAACTTTTAAGTACAAAAATTTATAGTTCAATTTTTTTTTTTTTACTAAAAAGCAGTAAAAAAAGGTGTCATTTGGGACGGTTTTCTTAATGCTTCTTTAAGTAGCTTTCTAGTACAAAAATTAAAACTTTTGTACGAGACAGCTGCTTTAAGAAACGATAATAAAGCCGTCCTAAACGAAGCCCAAATCATCCTATCATCTTGATGTTAATTAGATTTTGATGTTAATCTTTGTTTGCCTATTTTATCACTGATCTGCTACTGCAGAAGCTTAACGAAGAGCGCGCAGAGTGTACGTGTGCATGCAAGCAATAGGAAGGTCAGGAAACGCTCCTACTCTTGTGTATAGGTAGAAACCGGTTTCTGTAGCCGTTTATCTCTGAAATTTGAAGAGTGGATGTTTAATAAATTCTTGCAGGAGATGAAGCTCACAACAATATGTATTTGAAAGTTTATAGTTTGATCTTCGTTTCAGGATAACCTGATATGATAAGATGAGTTTAAAATTATTGGATTTGCTTTGAAATTAGTGTGCTTGCATGTGAAGAATATGTAATATATTGATCTTGCACTAATCTCAAAGCAAATTTACTAATTTTAAAATTCACTAAGTTTGATAAATGAATAATGTATTTTTTTCTACTGAGAAGTCAATGGGTGTATATTGTAAAATATTCAAACTGTATGTGCAGACAAAAATCTATAAAAATTTGTTCAGGATACTGACAGAATTTTATATCACATTGAATTTTAAAATTATTAAAATCATAATCAAAATTAGTCTAAGAGAAATTAAAAAATAGAATAGAAATGAAATTATTTGATATTTGTTTATGCTTTTCAAGCTTGGCTCAGCTTGGTTTGGTGCACACCCTTACATACTTGAACTAGTTAAAGCCCTATGCTCTCTCTGTATTGGTTTGTTCATATTTTTCTACATTGTTATGGAGGTCTCCAAATAGAAAACAGTAAGAAAGTTGTTCCAAATGAAGTTTAAGCCAGATGCTTCGTTTGAAACAATTTTTTTACTGTTTCTTAAAGCAATTTTTTAGTTCAATTTTTTTAATTTTTATATTAAAAGCTGTTTTAAGAAGTAATCAGAAAGTCGTCCAAACGAAGCTCAAGTCTCAAGTAAATCATCATGGGAGCAGACTTTTCTGCAGAAGGATTTCATTTAATATTTTTAAGCTTATGTAGTAGTTCTACTTATATTTTTGAGAGGTTCAGGTTAGTTTGCTTATGGCTATTTCTAGTTTCTTTTGTAGTACTTGTTGTTTTCATTTCTTTGGTGCATAATGAAATAAAAGGATATTTATTTTTCTTTCCTTCACTTATTATTTATAAGTAGTTGTATATGAACTTTTCTCTTATGAGTGTAAAATGAATATTTTCTCTTAGGAGTGTAAAATAAATTTAAATTGATAGTGGCTTTTAAATTTTATTTTAAGGGTTGAGGTCAATTCCTTTATCGCATCCCATATTGATAGATTGTACAAATTTTTGGACCTATGATGTGAAATCTAATATGTGGTTACTTTGATGTGCACAATGTGCATCAATATTGATGTCGATGATTGGAATTGGCTTTATTAATGATGAAAAACATGTATAGTTCTTATTGGTGATGGTGAACATCATAGACATTGTTGGTGATGATATGTATCAATTTGATGTAAATGGTGGACATTAACTTTATTGGAAATAAAGTAGATCGACATTGATGTCAATGACATTCATCAATCTTATTAACAACGGTTAGCACTGAGATTGATGTCAATAATAGTGGTCAATCTTATTGATGTTGACATGCATCAATTTTTATGTTGATATGATGCACCAACCTTATTGGCAATGGGGCTATTAGGGTTGATGTTGATAGTCTTCATGAGCCTCTTTGGTAATAGTGTGCATTAATGTTGGAGGCAATAATATATGACAATGTTGGTGTTTACACCATACATCGGTGTTATTAGTGATGACGTGTTTCAACATGAGTATTGATTGTTTGTATTAGTTTTTTTTTTTTTTGGAAATGTCATGCTTTGATATTGGTGTCGATAAGATGTATTGATCTTATTAGTGAAAAAAGTTGGTTAGTGGTGGTTGAGCTATAACAATTGTCTACAATGATTTTCAGCATTGATCACTGAGCAAAGCTCCTTCTCACTTTAGGTCACAATCATGTGTAGAATAAGTCATTTATTTATAATATTTGGATTGACATTTGATTTATTTTAACCAAAACCTTTAAATACTCTATAATATAATTTATGTTAATACCTTCGATCATTTAAGCATTAAAGTGCATAATGACATTAGAATTGGGCAAACTTGGAGCTTTGTTAGATTTCTTTGGTCAATATGCTCATTTTGATTTTAAGCCCACAAAATTTTGAGATATTTAGATCTTAAAACATATCATAAACTTTCTAACTATGCTTTTAAGTACTTGGTTTTGGTTTATATGTACTCAGATTAAGGAACCTTTGGTGTCATTGTTTTCTTCTTATTAAACTGTTCATTTTGACCATAAGTTTGCTAAAATAGAGTTTGGATGGTTTTGAATTTTGGTTTTAAACAATTATAATTCAAACATTGCTTCAAAATTCTTGCTAATCGGATAGATTTCTAGAAATGTATCATTTGTTGTTTTTTTTTTTTTTTACGGTGAAATCTATGTTATCTGAAAATAAATCGGGGCTTGAAAATTTTGAGTTGCAAAATAATATATTTGAAAAATTTCTAAGGCATGACTATTACCTAGACACTAACATGAATCTTCTCTCGTAGTCTTAAATCAAGTAAATTTTTGTCAATTATAATTTCACCCTTCTATAAGGTTGGCAAGTTGATTAGAGTAAAAATTATTAAAATATTTAATTTAGAACTCTCTAGAAATGCTTATAAAAGCTCTATTTGGTGTTGAAAGTGTTAGAATCGAGTTCAAAATATCGAAAGTAGTCTTGTGAAGCCTAACAAGATTAGAATATACTTATCTTGGCTAAAAAAGAAGCCCACATAAGTATTTCATCGCTCATGCAAATATCTGTGACCATAAAATTTTATGATCAATTTAATTTCAATAAATTTATATGATCAATTTAATTATCATATAATCTTAAACTTTTTGTAGGTATGGATACAACTTTGTTCATATTCAGGAATTTTTTTCATGTAAAAACTATGATTTTGCAAGTTAAAATTTTTAAAAATGTTTGCTCTATAAAATTGATTCAATTGTTAATTACAGACTTCAAAAATTTCCCTTGACATAAATTTTTCATTGAGGCTTCCTTGCAAGTATGCCTTCCAAAAGTTTAGAGTAGTGGAGGTCATATATATCACTTGTCCTTTGACTTTATAAGAATGGCTCTACCCAATACTAGCTATCCATTAAGGCTTTCTCATTACCATGCCTTATATGGCTTTATCTTTTTTTTTTTAAATATTTAATCATGCTCTTCAAACTATTAACAATAGTCTGTAATGATGAAGTTTTTAATATATAGAGGAATAATAAAAAAATATTATTGCTAAAAGTGATGCCTTGAATGCATAAAAACTTAATAAATGGATGTATTTGCTTGACTATAATCAAACTTGAGACATTAACATGGATATATTTTTGATGTTGTAGCTAGAGTTTCCCCTTAATCATGAATTACTTCTAGTGGAACTAATAACTTAATAGATGACAAAGGGATTGGACAATAACAATAATCATGCATGTGATATTGACATGAACATCCTTTTGAAGTTGTAATTAAAATTTAGCTTACCCATAATCATTTCTCACAAAGAACATCAAACTATTACATCCCTTATGATGGTAGATAGAGTTCATGGTCTTATAATTGTATGAAAATCCTTTGCATATACATATAAGTTCTGAGCAACTAATAAGAGATAGTATTTTTTATTTAGAAACTTAAAAAGAAGAAAAATAATAGAGTTCAATCCAATTGAAATGACTTTACTAGCTTGTTTCACAAATTATAATTGATGCTCTTCTCTATAACTTAGGAATGTTTTGGTAAAATGTGGACATAAATAAAGAAGGATGGCCTATGTGTGAAAGTTAAAGAAGCCTTGAGGAAATGGGGTTATCTTCAAGAAATCATTGATAGTTTATTAGTTCATGTCCTTGGAGAAGAGTAGAATATTGTCAAAAAATTATTGTACACATGCCTTGGTGTTAATATTATGTGTCAGCTCTAATGGTGGTGTCGAGTGAAAATCTTATTGGCGATGGTGGGTGTCAGGGTTGATATCAATGATGGGCATCAACCTTATAAGTGATAATATATATTGATTTTCGTATTAATAACATGTATTGTCATTATTGGTGATAACATGTGATATTGTTGATGTTAATGACTAACATTAGTCTTATCGATAATGTCGTATGTTGATGATAATATTAATGGCATGCAACAAATTTATTAAAAATGAGCATTGGCATTGGTGTTGATGGTATGCAATCACTTTGTTGATGATTAGTGCCAATTATAAGCATAACCTTATTGAAAATGTATTGTATTAGTACATACATTATACTTATTGGTAATGATGTAAGGGTTGAAGTGGACAATGATATGTTAAACTTGTTATTGATATCATGCATTGACATTCATATTGACGACGTCCATTGGCTTTATTAGAGATGGTCAACATCAACATAAATATTATGACGTGCATTAGTCTTATTGGCAATGATAAGAATCATAGTTGATGTTGAGGTGAGTGTCAACTTTATTGATGATGTTGTGTAGATGTGTTGGTGTTTCAAGGGTGCACATAAAATATTAGTAATGATGATGAATGTTAGTATTGATGTCATGATGTGCATCATCCTTTTTGGTGGTATGTATCGACTTTGTTGACAATTGTATGCGTCAACATTGATATTAATAGTGTGCATCAACCTTATTAGTAATGATGTCTATCAATATTGGTATTATGATGCATGCCAGTTTTTTTGGAGATGACATGCATTGACATTTGTGTTGATTACATAGATTGGCCTTATTTGTGATGGTAGTCGGTCGACGAGGGTCGGCTGATGATGATCCTAGCGATGATCGTTGGATAGGGCTCTCTTGCACTACAAGTAAAAATCATGTGTAAAATATAAGTCTATTAATAATTTTTTTTAAAATGATATTTTATTTTTATAAAACCACTTCCATTTATAATAATATAACCAATGTTTTAAAACCGTGAATCGATCTTATGGCCGATCCGATTCATCCTAAGAACTGTTTTTTGCATCAAACCCCAGAACTAACGAAAACTGCTAGTTCACCTTTTGAATTTTTTTCAATATTTAAATAAATTATTTTAAAATATTAAGTAATATTTATTATTTATTTTTAATATTGAAATGCTTAATTTTAAATTAAAAAAATTTCAATTAAACATTTCACAAAGTTTTATCACTTTATATTAGGTACTATTTCATTATAGCTCAAAAGCTAATATAAAATAAAAGCATTAACAAGAGAAAGTCTCGTAAGTAATGTGAGACTAAAAAAACTAAAGCTCATATTTCTTACTTCTTAAGTTTACAACACAAATTACCTTTCTAAAATAGATTTTTTTAAATAAACTTTTAATGATGTAATAATATTTATTTTTAATTAATAATATTAAATAAATTATATTCTTTATTTATTTTTTATGTACTATAAATATTAATTAATTAATTAATTATTTATAATAAATGATTTAATTTAACCTCAATAATTTATAAATGTAAAATAATAATATGAATCTAATATATAAATTATATATAAATATATAACATAAATTAAGGATTATTTATATTAAACTTATTAATTTTACTCGTTTCAGTCTTATTTTTCAAAACATACATAAATAATTAATTAAATAGTTTATTTTCAAAATTTAAATCTTAATTTTATAAATAAAAATTATCTGATAATATTCTGAAAAGACTGCTTGCTGGTTATCTACCCCACCAGTCAAGTCCACTGAAACGCGTACCGATCATTGTTCATAATCACTCAGTATAGCCCTCCCTGTTGCCTCCGCTACACAGACGGCCACACCTTCCCATCCCTATTCCCTGGTCATCGTCAATTCGCCCTGCTGAGAATCTCGTCACGTGATTCTGTCTTCCTCCCGTCTCCTCTGTATTCCCTTCGACGAGAAAAACAAATAAAGTAAGCGTGAAAAGTAAATAAAATAGGGGCAAAAGAGGACAAAACCGAGGAGAAAAAAGCCACGCCGTGAAGGAAATCGTATGTGTTCTCCAATACCAATCACATCTCCCCTTCTGGAAGACAATGGCCACCCAATCCCCACCAAAACCCCAACTCCCTTCTCTAAACCTTTTTATTCGATCTTTTCTGATCACTCCCATCTCTGCCTTCCTCTCTCCTCCTCGGCGATGGCGGCGCTCTTCCACCCTCGAAGCCTTAGGCGGGCGGCGCTGCTCGCCGGAGCTTTAAACCTCGCCATCATCGCCCTCGGTACCTCCCTCTTTCCTGTCTCCCTCCGCCGCTGCGGCGGTCGGGAGAAATCCGCCGTCGCGGGAGCCGTTGCCGCTGCAGCGCTACGGATCGGATCAATGCTCCGCGCAGGGATAGCCCAGGGGCACGCCGCTGTATCTATTGCGACTGCTGCAGCCGGAGGTCGCCGGGTAGAGGATGCCGGCGATGACTCGCGCCATCGGAGAAGGGTATGTGTGAAATTGTTCTTGGATATGTTTTGCTTTCCGTTGGGTTTACCGGATTCCAGCTATTGCTGAAGTGGATTTTTTGGCATTATTCCATTGAAGAGAATTTGCTCCAAATATTTTTAATATTATTGAGGTGATTCATAATATATAAACTGCGAAAGAATGTATTTGTCCACTTTTCTATGGACAGTGTTTTATGTTTTATAATCAAGTGTTAGAGCCTTGAAGATAACTATATCATTAATGATTTTCTTAAATAATTCTAACGAAATTTAAATTGCTTGGTTATCCTTTATGGGATGGTTCAGGCAGCAGCATTACATTTACGTTGTTCGAGCACGTAATAGTAAGGAAAAACTGCTCGTCTGATCCTGTGATTTATTTTTTTGGCTTTTATACTGATAGTTATTTGAAAATTAAAATATAAAATTTTTGTCAAGTTGGAAACAGTTGTAAGCAATTTATTAATTCATTTGTGGATTGTAGTACAAAAAATAAAATTTAATCAATATTTATTTCAATAATCGCATCAATAGGCTCTGATTATTCTAATTAGATTCTTAGTTTGGATAATTTCCCCATGGTTTTTTTAATTCGTTTGAGAAAAGTTTAATATGTATCAAATAAGTAGATTGAGTCAATTTAATAGATTAATGGTGATTTGACTTTGAATATTGGATGAAGGGAATCTTACTCAGTCTTGGGTGGTTTGGATTTATAAATTTTATGTCTTGACTTGTGGAGCTCAAGTGGAAATCAGGCTTTCTGTAAAGCTTGGGTTTTTAGCCACAGTAGAGCTGAACTTGAAATGGTCTTATGTTTTAATTTGGAGCTGTATTTAGGGGAGAGGGCTGGTTTGAGGTACTCGAGACTTGAGAGGTGAGAATTTTTTATCATAGAGGCTCAAATTAAATTAAAGAGAATATCTACCAAGCAAGAGGAGTTTAGGGTTTGAGCTAGTAGGCTACTTTGTAGAATTAGAGTTAAGATTTAGTATTAACGTAATAAAGTGATGATGGAGAGAAAATATTAGGGAGAAAAAGAGTAACAAGCTTAAAAATGGAATTAAAACTAGGACGTATGCCTGCATTATAAAGGATGATAAAAATAATTAAGATTAAATAAAACTGTTAGTTATTTTGCAAGATTATGGTCCAGTAAAAATGATTAAAGATGAAATAAATTTAAATTTAAATTTAAAGTTAATATGATATATATATATATATATATATAGTCATTAAATAAATAATTGATATACTTGATTTAATAGAAAATAAAATATTGTAAATTGAAATTAAAAAATAATGATATTTATGATGTGATTATTAAATATTAATTTAAAATTTAAAATTACATCATATGCTAGCCTGAAATTTCAATGTAATGATTGTATGATGTGATGATTAACCTTGAATTGTGTTGCAATTCAAATTTAAAACTTTTAAGTTAAATTCCATCATGTCTCATATTTAAATTTATAAATAATAGTATACATGATGTGATAATTAATTTTTAAATGTAATTGAATTTAAATTCTAAATTGTGCTATATGTCACCAAGTGTCACATCCTAATTTCATGCACACTTATGTTGTATATTAAGGAATAGTTATGGTAGAGACTGTGAACTAAAGGGGAGCCAATGTTAAGCTTGATACATTAATGATCAAATTCATTTTCAACCCAAAATCTTAAGTCTGTGGGCAAGGGCCCACTTGGTATTTCTATACCAACAATTTTTTTCCAACTATCTGATATGTTACTAAACACAATACTTTCACATGCTTCGATAATGTGGGAGCTCTCTATACCCATGAAATATAAGTTTTTCAACTTAATCAAAATCATTCACAAACGGCCTGGACAGCTACATATTGGTATTATGGGAGTCACCCACTTTTAATATTTATTTAATTATGATAGAGGGTGGACAAGACTCACGGGGGGACAAACTGTATGGACTACTTGATCACAACCAAAACATTGGATCTAATTCCACTTTGTTGTAACAAAATGTCTTAACTCAATGTGGAAGCTCCTTCAGGAGCAAAATATGATGTGCCATAAATAAACATAAATGAGATAAAACACAGAAAGAGAATGATATGCTTCTTGGAGGGCCAAGAAGGGGGGCACCTTTAGAGTAGGTGTAGACTCCAAGAGAAACTAGAAGAGAAGGGAGAGAAGGAGAGAAACCATAAATTTTCATTCATCCTTGTTTGTTTACAATAGGGCCTATTTATAATACTTGGATGGATCAATCTTATAAGATAGGCTTGATCCACCTAATACATACCTTAATAAAAATAGGTAGACTTCATCTACCTCATTTAAAAGAACAAAATAAACTAAAGATTTATTACACATTTGTAGTTCACTTAATTATGATACAAGGCTTGATTTATTTTGAAGATTTTCATCTTCTTATTTGTTAGACTTTGATGATAGTAAGTTGATCCTTTATTTTGCTAGCCCATGCTTCACAATTGGCTTGTACCATTTTCGGATCTAATGAAATGTGTTTATTTTTAACACTACCGTCGCCATGAAAAATAATCTTGTCCTCAAGATTGAGAGAAGCAAAGAATGAAGTGAGTGTTGCAAAATTTTCTTATGTGGCATCTTCCGGTGTGTTTAATTTTCATTGCAACAAGATTTGATGGTGGGGTTGTCTGTCCACGAAGCTTTATAATGAGGGATGCTAAAATGGCATAAGGAACACATAATGGTTGATCATTATAAATAAAATTTGATAGTGTGGATGGAGTCAGTGGAGGGGTTCCTTTGAATGGTTTGAGAAGAGAAAACATGAAAACATGATGAATTTTTCTATTAGGAGGGGTCAGACAGTAAGCCACAGGGCTAATGACCTCTTGAATTGGAAAAGAGCCAAAATATCATTTAGCTAATTTGGAATGTGTTCTGCAGACAATAGAATTTTGCCTAAAGGGTTGTAGTTTAACCAATATGAGATCTCCTATTGAGAACTACAAATCCCTTCTATGACGATCTGCTATAAGTTTCATGCGATTTTGAGCTTGAGACATATTCTAGCCAAGGTGTTGTAAAAGAGTGTCATGATTTGTTAATAAGCTATCTACAAAATAAATATCATAAGAACCACAAATATGTGGGAATTGATGGAGGTAATCGACCATATAGGGCTTGAAAAGAGGTCATTTGGATAGTTATATTAAAGGAAGCATTATAACAAAGTTCAACCGAACAAAAAAATGTATACCATAATTGGGGAGTAGTGGATGTAAATGCACAAAGATATTGTTCTAGACAATGGTTGAGGACCTTAGTTCGTCTATCATTTTGTGGGTGATAAGCAGTTCTCTAATGAGGAGTGGTGCCACTCAAGGCATAAAGACGACGCCAAAAGTGGCTTAAGAAAAGACTATCGCGGTCGGAGACACTTGTTTTGGGAAAGCCATACAATTTAATTTAGAAATTTGTGAGAAGTTCAGCTACTTGAGAAGCGAAATCTTTAGGGCGTAATGGGCCAAAATGAGCATATTTGGACAAATGATCAATTACTACTAGAATGGTGGTGTACCCTTTTAATGTAGGTAGGCAAGTAATGAAATCCATAAATAAATCTTTCCAAATTTGGAGGCAAGGTAGATGTTTTAATTTCTTGGCAAGTAAGACAATTATTAACTAAAATAGTGACATCTTTATGGGGTCCAGACTAATAAAAATTAGAAGAGATTCATTTAATTATTTTGAGAATACTCTGATGTCTGACAAGAGGTGTGGAATGAAATTCAGTGAGAATTTAATTTTTTAGAGAAGACTTACTGATATAGATATGGCGTTGAAAATAAAGAATATTGTCTCGAATTTGAAAATCTAAAGGAGAAAGTTCACCTTTTGCTAGTTGGGAAGTGAGTTGAAGGATACCGGGAGATGTCATTGCTTCCTTCTTTAAATCCTTGATAAGGGAAAAAGGAGAAATTAATGAGTGTAGAAAGTGAGAATAATGCTGATGGAAGAGAAACCCTATCTTCAAGTAATCGAGATAATGAATCGACAACAATATTTGATTTACTTGGTTTATACTCAATGGAGAAATTAAATTCTAAAAGTTTGAGAAGATAATATTGTTGATATGGGGTTTGAAGTATTTGTTTTGAAGGTCATATAGACTTTTATGATCTGTGCTAATAATGAACGCAGTGTCTAAGATGTATTAATGCCATTTGTAAACCGCCTCAGTGACAACATATAATTCTATCACGTAAGTAGAGGATTGAGATAGAGAAGTCTTTAGCTTTTTGCTGAAGAAAGAAATAAGATGATTGTTTTGTAGCAAAATAGATCCAATACTAGTGTTTGAAACATCGGTTTCTATAATAAATTATTTTGTAAAATCTGGTAAAGATAAAAACAAGGGTTGTGGGTATGGCTGTCTTGAGGTTATTAAAAGCCATAAAAGCAAAATCGTTCCATTTGAAAGAGTCTTTCTTGAGTAAATCGGTTAAAGGAGATGCAATTGACGCTTAATTTGAGATAAAATGGTGATAATAGCTCGTTAAACCAAAAAAGGAGCGAATTAATTTTATATATGAAGAAATAGGCCAAGTAGTCATAGCAAAGATTTTCTAAGGATCAGGTTGGACACTTCCAGAAGATATAATATGACCAAGGTACGCGATGGAAGATTGACAAAATTGATATTTATTTAATTTAAGAAACAACTTGTTTGTAGTTAATCATTGGAATACAAAAAGGAGGTGGTCCACATGATGTTCTAGAGTAGGGCCTTAGATAAAGATATCATAAAAAAAAAAAACATAATGACACTTTCGAAGGAAAGAACAAAAAATTTGGTTCATTAAGGCTTGAAAAGTGGATGACACATTTGTTAAGCCAAAAGGCAATGAGAAATTCATATTGACCATCATGAGTGCGGAAAGCAATTTTATGAATGTCATGTGGGTGCATATAGACATGATGATATTCGGAGCGAAAGTCAAGTTTAGAAAAAAATGGGCTCCATGTAGTTTATCTAAAAGTTCATCCACAGTTGGAATGAGAAATTTATCTTTAATAGTAAAGGTATTGTGCCAAGTGCCATCTTTTTTTCTTGATAAAAAGGACAGGGATAGAGAAAGGACTATGTTTATGGTAAATAATGCCAGACTGTAACATTTCAGAAACTAATTGTTCTATCGCATCCTTTTGAAATTATGGATAACGATAAAGACAAATGTTAACAGATTTGGATAAAGGAAGATGAATACGATGGTCGATGGTATGTGGTGGTGGTAACCCTTGCAGTGTTTTGAATAAGTGTTGAAATTTATATAATAATGTGGAAATGGGAGTAGGAAGAGATTGAGAGAGAGTACCTAGATATTTGTCCAAATACGATATTTAGGTGATTGAGTTGAATAGTGAATAAATGAATGGTTGGGGAATGAGAAATGAGGGCACACAATTGGTTGAAAGAAATGAGGTTGGAGGATAATTGCGGTTCACCAAAAAGTGTAAGTGATTGATTTTGATAATTAGATTGCATAGTCAAATCACAAAAAACTTCTCATAAGGATTATAACCATTGCATACCCAAGATGACATTGGCCCCATGGATGGATAGGATGAATAAATCTAAGTTGACCTGATAACTTTGCATAGTAATTGTGACAATTGAGCATTTAGATATACAAAACAAGAAATTTTTATTTCCTATTGAAACTTTAAATTGGTTGATGGGTTGAGGAGTAAGAGCCAAGCTGGTCAATAAGATTGGCTTGAATAAAATTATGGGTACTTAGACTATCAATTAAAATATGAACCTTTTGATTATTAATAGAGCCGTTTAAACATATCATCTGTCACACCCCATTTTAACCCTCACTAGTCAATCTAGAGTGCGACAGAGAAGGTAAATCTAAATAGACATCTTCTTATTTACCCCATTCTGAAAATGTTGATAACAGAATTAGATAAGTAAAAAGTAGTCTATTCAAATTATCCTCGCATCACTAATCATAACACAATAAAATTTTCATAATAGGAAGCATATATCATAAAATGTACATCTTAAAGAAAATATAGAGCTTTACTAAAAAAATTTAAACTTTATTTAAATATCCAAAAGTTTGCACAGCTATCATTCAGATCTTTTTCTACACCCAAAACATATGTACATTAAAAAAAATAGTTATTCCTTCAATGCCCTACGAGTTTTTTCCACTTCCCTGCAGTACAACCGCTGTTAATAAGTTATGACTAAATGAAAAACACAAGCAATGTATAAGAAATAATAATTTCTTGTTGTCTGTTTAATATCATTAAACAAATCATATGATGGCTATAAGCTTTTGCACCCTTTCAACTTTCTAATTTAAGGTTGGGTCAAGATTCTCAACTTTTAGAATTGAAACTGCTCTCTCATTCATGATTGAGCCTAAATTCTCAACTTCTAGAATTGAGAGTGTAGGCTTACTGGCTTACATCATCAGGTCTTTCGCCTTTACTTGTGTGGGCCTATCCTCCATATATGATTAATTTACTTTCCCAATAACAATCCTTTTTAGCCCCCATGATATATACTATTATAGACAACACTTTATGAATAATCATAGTCATGAATAAACTGAAGTAAATTGAAGTAAACTGAAATAAATGATACCAACCATAATAGATATGAATAGATATGAATTGAAATTAGAGAAAACATTTATTTATTCCTATAGCATTGTTGGGTATCTCACCTCGTTCTCTAGGGAAGTCGGGTCAATTCGTTCTCCTAAAGTACCCCCGCCTCCTTTCCTCTTATATACAATCTAAATTATAATTGTTGATCATTCAAATCCACATTCAAATAAAATATAATAGTTTATATGAAAACCTTATAAGTTTACCTCAAAGAAGTTTCTCTTCATTCATCCCAAAGTGACCTCTCTTCTCCTAAGCCTCTATTCACTTCCCCTCCTTACAATCAGCATTTAGCCACATTTGAATTTAGCAACAACCCCTCTTTCTTACTGTTTTCAATAAACAACAGCATACTTACTTTCAACAAACACCTTTACCTGTTTCAACTTATCACCGATTTCATGACCTAAAAGCAACTTTATCCCTCATTTTAACTGATTTTTCAGCACACCACAGCAGCCTTTATCCTTTTTGTTTCTACTGGTTTCAACAGTTTTCAACACACAATAGACCTACAAATTTCAACAAACTTTCTTCACCAATCCTTCAACAAACAACTATACCTCTTATCTGATTTCAGCAAATTTCTAACTTGATTTCAGCAATTTCCTAAAACAACAATATTTCTTAATTGATTTCAGCACTTTCCTAACCTGATTTCAGCAATTGCCTAAAATCTGAATTCTCCCATAAGCTTGCGGCAGCTCCAACCCTTCAGCCTTCACGCCTTTTTCCCCATGTATAGTCTCCAGCTCCCTTGTTCTCTATTTCGGGTAGGTAGGAATTAGAATGGGAAATGGGAAGGATAAGTGCTTAATATATTATGATTAAATATCCACTAACCCTCCACTATGCCCTTTTAGAGCTTACCAGCCACTTGATCCCTTGTCGCTCTCAATTATTACCCCTTTGTATTCAAGCATCCAACTCTTAATATACTCCCTTACCGAGAAAACAGCTTCCAACGCAAGCTGAGCAATGTCCCAATGAATTTTGTTCTCCTCAAAAGCAATTATGAATCTTCCCTTGTAATCTCTGAAAATGCCACCGATTCCAGAGCAGTTAGACCTAAGCAATGAAGCATCAACGTTGATCTTCATCCAATCTTTCGGTGGAGGGCACCAAGATTCTAATCCATCCCTCCTTATTGCACTTTCGTCCTCGAAATTCATTATTCTGAGCAGTTATCAAACAGATGAGAAAACTTCATCCTAATATCTTCTTCCCTTTCCCAGGTTGCCTCTTTTTCTGGCATGTATTTCCATTTCACCTTAACAAAACGAATTTGACGGTTTCTGAGATGTTTAGTATCAAAATCTACTATTCTTTTTGGTTCTTCAATATAAGTCAAATTCTTCTCTAGTTCAATTTCATCATGTGAAATTTTCTGATTGGCATCTGTTACCCATTTCCTTAACGGTGACACATGAAAAACATTTTGAATATCTGACATGTCAGTTGAAAGACTAAGTCTATATGCAACTTTTCCAATCCTTTCAATAATTTCAAAAGGTCCTATGTACCTAGGGTTCAATTTGCCTCCATGTCCAAATCTAGCTGTATTTTTTACAAGCTTAACCTTTAAGAATACAAAGTTACCCACTTCAAATTCTACTGCTCTGTGTTTGGGATCATAATATTTTTGCTGGCGATCCCGAGCAATTTTTTATCTGTCTAGAAGTTAAGATCACAAAATAATCAATTATTCAAGCATAGCATGCACGAAAGATTTTCAATGAGAAATCCCTAAATTAACAATGAGATTAGGTACCATGAGAATCAACTCACTCAATTGCTAGATTACTAGGCTTAGCGGAGGAAGTTAACACAACATTTATGAATCAAGTATGACCACAATTGAGAGCAATTTGGAAGATATAAAATTTGGAGGAAGAGTTCACCTTCGTAAGGGTTTGGAAATAATCTGCCACTGCACGGAGGAGAGTTGGTCGTCGATGGCTTCGGCGAGTGTGAAGACGATCCTCTCTACATAATTCTCTACAGTTTGGTCAATCTCCAGGTTGAGGTCGAAGAACGGCAAGTTGAGGATATCGACGTGCCTTGGTCGTCGTAAACAAACCCGTGATCTTGTTCAGGATCCGCCATATATCAGTGGACAACAACTTCAAGGTTCGAGAACCTTTGGATAACGATCAGAGACTACTCCAATTGTCTGGACAACAAGGAATAATGCAGGAACTTCTGGACAACACCTGATTTATTACTGGAAAACAAGCAAGAACTATTTTGGACAGCAATATTGCTGGTCTCGGGAGTTCTGGACAACAATCCCTTGGTCCAGAAATCTAGACAGCAGTTGTGGGCTGATCTAGGTGGCTAGGATTGATGTGGCTGGTTATGGGAAAGGGAACATATCCCTTAAATGACAAGGTGAATAATTGGGGGAGGTAATAATGGAGATTGAATGAGAAAAAGGAAGGGAGGGGAGAGGGGAGGCCGGCGGGGAGAGGTGGGGAAGGGTGTGGGGAATTTAAGGGAGTTTCCAAACTTGAATTAAGGAATAAGGAAAGGGAAAATCAGGATAGATTTCTAATTAGATTTAATTGTGAGCATATAGGAAAGTTTCCTAACATAAGTTATCCTATTTTACGAAAGGATCTCAAATTCAAATTGATTTGAATTTGAAATTTGAAAAACTTTCTTAAATTAAGATGTGGAATAGATGGAAAGTAGTAAATAGGAATTTGAGTTTTGGAGGCAAGGGGATGGGATGGGGCCGGCAGCTAGGGTTAGGGTTAGGGTTAGGGTTTAGGATTGGGTTTTGATGTATGGGCCAGCAGCTATGGAAGAGGGGCAAAGCCCTTTGTGGCCGGCAGTTTGGAGGTGGAAGAGGGGGGCCGGTTGAGTTGTAGTGGTGGTGGGGTTCGGCTGAGAGGGGGAGGAGGGAGTTATGGCTGGCGGTTTAGGGAGGAGGGAGGGGAAGGATTGGAGGAAGATGAAAACCACAAACCCGGACGCTTACTGCGGTTGGTGGGTTCTACGCCACCCTACCAAGGGACTTCTCCTTCTCACAAGAACTCTAAGCTCTCAAAACACAATTGCTGAAAATTTTCATAATATTCTTCATTCCCCTCAAAAGAGGTGAAGGTGGGTTTTAAATAGCCTCATACAATGAAGAAAAATAAAAGACCAGCATGCTCTTAGGGCTTACATATGACTATCCCCTCAAATGCGGGTACAAACGGAAAAATTGCCGAAATAAATCAAATACATAAAATGTTTCAAAAATAAATCGGTGCGATCATGGCCATAGATCGTCGGCCACGTCTCTGGTAGACTCTCCAAAGTCGGATGTCCTCATTACTTTCCTTGTTTCTGGTGTGCTTGATGCCAGCTAAGAGACTATTTCAACAATTTGGTTGCCACAAAGACATTATTTGGGCATGGTAAAAAATTTTAGGGCAGTGAACAAATATACTGGGTATTATCTCAATTATTTTGGTTAGTTCTCATATTTACCCCTTTATTGTCCGCCACAACTTTTTGTAGCAGTATCTGATGTTCTTTCGTTGAAGTGTTCTGGTATCCTTAAGCTATCCCTCAGATTCAGCTTTCTTGTCACTGCATCCAGTGCGCTGCTAGACACTTCCCAGGCATATTCTGCCTTGTTGTGGACAGCACTGGCAATCATCATGTAAGGGTTCAATTTGTTCCATTGATGCTGATGCTCATGTGTCTCTTTCTTGATCATTACAAGCTTTGAGTGGTGAACAAAATAAAAAAAAAAAAAATGGCGTATTTGGTAACTTGGAAATGGCAAAATAATCACTTCCATAGAGATGCTGATGCTTTCTATTTTTTGTGATGAACAGAGGCGGTACAGGCGATGGCTTTGGTGGACCAGATTTGGAATGTTTGTCAATGCATTGCAGTTTGTGATGGCGCTTTACCTGATGTATATTATTATGAAGGATTTTGCCAGGGATGGTGGAGATAATGTGTGTTTTCTAGGTATGTTAGTTTTTGTTTATGAACTTTTCCTTTCTTCTTTTTTTGCACCTGCTTCGTTTTGTTTGAATTCAACGAATTTGAATGAAAGCAAATGAAAAAAAGACTTCAAAGACTAGTATTAATAACTGGAGTTTTACTTTGAAGCCATGGTTTCCTTAGTCTACTTTCATTCGCTTTCAGTGCAACATGGTCGCAGGTTCTTATTGAGATGATTGAATGAAGTGCTTAATCCCATTCGGCTGAGTGTTTTGGTTATTCAATGTGAAACGAATAAGACTATTTAGGGCATTGAAAGTGGACACAACTTAAGTGGTGTGCTCTATCATTGACTCTCGAATGCGAACAGGATTCATCCAATTGAAAAGAGGCAATTAAACTATATATATATTTGAGTTCAATCCTAGATTAGATAGCTAAAAAATATGTTGGTGTAGAAAAGCCAAGTTTTTGACCATTTCCATTAGACCCAACTTACGTTTCCATTTGGTTCATATTCTCTAACAAGTACTATTAGAGCTAATGATTTGACTGGAATTAAGTAATTCATGTAATTTGTGGTTCCCATGAATTTTTGGTGTCATTAACCATGTTTGAGCTATGTTCAAGAGAGTTGGCGATTCCTACAATAGCTTGGCATCATTGAATGAGCTCTTGGTGTATAATACCTGGTGATGTTCATTAAAAAGAAGTGTTCTGTGGGGGGAGTAATAGATGATATGAATAGCTCTCATGTATGGGGATGATTGTTAAGGTCCGTGAAAGTATCATATTTAGTTCTACATCTGATATTGGTAAAAGATATGTTGGTTTAGAAATATTAAGTGGTTGATCCCCTCCCATAGATTTACCTTTTGGGTTGGAAACTAATTTGATTATTGGTGTATATTTGACTCGACTTTGCTTCCTTTTGTAAACTCCCTAATACTTGCAATCATTTTTCTTTTAATCTGTCTGCTTGCCATTGCCATTGGCCAGGTGGGATTTATTTAAAACCAGAAGATAGGATTTATTATCATTCAATGAACAAGGTACGATACAAAGCAATAGCAAAGCATTGCTAGATGAAATGAAGAGCTAAAACAAAATGCATCGATATGGGATTATACTGACGCATCGATCTACATAGGGTTTGGCTGGCTATAAAATTCCTTACAGTGCTGTGAAAGATTAAGCAGAAATGTATTTGCTTTTACATTGAAATGTCACCATGTTTTGCATGCCTTTGTAGTTTTTGGCATTTATTTTATTCAGTGCATTATTTTTCATAAAATAATTTCTTAAAATCACTCATTGCATTCAATGAACAAGGTACGATACAAAGCAATAGCAAAGCATTGCTAGATGAAATGAAGAGCTAAAACAAAATGCATCGATATGGGATTATACTGACGCATCGATCTACATAGGGTTTGGCTGGCTATAAAATTCCTTACAGTGCTGTGAAAGATTAAGCAGAAATGTATTTGCTTTTACATTGAAATGTCACCATGTTTTGCATGCCTTTGTAGTTTTTGGCATTTATTTTATTCAGTGCATTATTTTTCATAAAATAATTTCTTAAAATCACGAGAGAGAGAGAGAGAGAGAGAGAGAGCTAATCTTATAAACATTAGTTAGAAATAAAATAAAATCTTTAGATTGCAGCTAGAGAGAGAGAGAGTGATTCCTTTTCATGCATGAAGTCAAGCTATCAAACAAACATTAGTTAGAAATAGAAGAATATTTTAGACTAGTTAACTTGGAGAATATTGTAGGTGGCCTTACTAGTGGTATAAATCATGCAATGTAACTAATCCTACTAATTTGTCGAGCAGAGGTTGTGGTCAGCATTGCTATTAGAATTGGGCCATTGATAGTAGAAGCCACTCATATCCTTGAAATTGGTATAACTGCATTAAACAACCATCTTAAAGGTGGAGTTGTCCCATAGTAGTTGCGTAATGAGATTTGATCAACCCATTTTGAAGCTTAGGTGATACATTCCCTTCTGGCAATGTGTTGTAGCCCTCAAACAGGTTGAGTGGCCCATTATTATAAATTGACATACTTATTAAGCAGTAGCCATGGTAGAAACATCTTGGTTCTTCAAGCTTCTATGGCGCAATCTGATTATCTTCTCTTCATGTTACTTAGTTGTAGTTGTATTTTCTTACCACATCATCTTCATTTAATCTTCTGATATTTTAGTATCTGCATCTAATCTTTCTGAGTATGACGCCTAGCCTCTAGGTTACATGAATAATCCTCTTGGGTTCCCATCGGATCCTTTGTTAACCCCATATGATCCTAATAGGTACGTACATCATTGTCTTCTTGGGTATTCATTGCTTCATCTTGGGCTCTTACTTGAACTGGCAACTTCAACATCTTCAGATTCTAATCTCTCTGGATATAAGGATGTTGCCTAATTGTTTGCTCAAGTAATTGATTAAAAAATAACTAAAATCTTTCCACATTCTCTTTTAGTATTTTATGAGTTGATGTGAAAAGGTTGGAAAACTTTAACTATGATTTTTAGAAATCTTAGCTAATGGGTTGGAACTAATGTTCTGATACCAAATTAATTCAAAACGAACAAGAAATGTAACATACAACAACAAAAACAAACCTTTATCCCACTATGTGGGGTTAGCTGCATGAATCCTTTTTCTCTATTGTGTCCTGTTAAGAATCAAATTCTTATCTAAATCTAATAAATAAGGTCATATAATTGTAATTAAAAAACTAATTGGTTTTGGAATTATGATGAGGAAGCATATGGACTTGATTGGATAATGTCCTAGGGCTTTCTTGAAGCCTTAGGTTTTCCTTCAAGCTTTAAGAAACTAACTCTAGGGTTTGATGAAGATCAATGTTTTTATGTTTTCCCTACTAGAAGTTTTCATGCAAGTAGAGGAATGAGGATTTCAATAGCCATGTAAGGTTTTTATTCCCTATTCAAGAACCATGAAAGATTTTTGGTGATTATCACTATAAAAAAATGATTGATGTTCACAGTTAAGAAGGAGATTAATCTAGAAAGATATTTTGAGATCAAATGAATCAAGTTGATAGAGGATCATAGAGAATGAAAGCAAAACATAGAGATGCAATGATTTGTAGTGGTTTGGTGTTACTGATCTCTGCCCACTATGGCAAGGTCGGGAAAGATTTCACTATTCTTCATGACAGGCATCATGAGAGTTACAAAGCTTCGAGAATATCCAATATCTTAAAAACTGTCCACACATAATTCCTTACAATTTGATTTTATTGGATCTCCAGTAGGCGTAGGCGTTCAATATAGCTAATCCTTGTGAAACAAAATATTATACTTTAATGATCGGATGTTTCCCTCTGTCATAATGGAGAGCTGAGAATGGATGTCGTTATATAGAATGGTCAAATTGGAATAAATAGCATCGAAATTACCTAATTTGAATGTACTTGATGTTAATGATGAGTGGTTAGTGATGCTAGGCTGATGAAATGTCTTAGATGTTCGTTGAATCGAAGTTGAATGAAAAGAAGTATTTGATTGAGCAGATTGATCAAAGTGAATTTTTTGAGTGGAGTTGCCAGACCACAATGCTTAATTTGTTCCATCATTTATGCCTAAGACATTTAATTTTGATTTTTATGTTCAATGTAGGTGTTGACCTCATTTTTGTATGAGGTCACTAGGACTTTTCCCAGACTCTAGAGCAATCCTGACCCTGATCAATCTAGCTTTCAGATCAACCTAAACTCTAGGATTATCCTAGATCCAGACCTTAGGATCTATTCTAGGTCCTAGGATCCTTCTAGACTGCAGACCTTAGGATCTACTCTGGACCCTAGGATTCTTCCAGACCCTAGACCCTAAGATTTTCTTAGACCCTAAGATCCTTCTAGATTATAGACTTTAGGATTACTTAGACCCTGGACCAATCTTGGTCCTAGGATCAATCCAAATTCAAATCAATTTAGACTCTAAGCTCTAATTCAAACCTCAAGTTAAATCAATTTTCAAATCAAATCTAGACTTCAAACCTATCAAGACTTTAAACCTATCACGATTCCAAATCTAGTTCAAACCTTGACCACACCTTTGATCTAGCTCTACCCTAAACCTATCACTTATGATTATCCAAATGATCATGAATGATATGGATAATTCAAATCCAGTCATTCAAACTCAAAACCCAATTCAAATCCAGAAATCCAGACTCAAATCCAAGGCCAAAGGTCCAAGTCCTGAAAGCCTTTTCCAAGGATTTTTCAAACACTTCAAAACCCAGTCAAAAGACCTCTGATTCAGAGTCTATCACTTGCTTGCAAAGTGATAAGACATGTCTCTAGAGGTAACCCTCCAAATTTGAGCACATTCTGAGGTCTCTAACCCCATAAACTAAATCAAAATCCAAAGGCTGAATAACCTTCAAATATTTACGGCCCATGCCACTAGACTTTCCACCCGGTGGATCCTGGCCTTAGAGCTTTCTCCAAAGCCTCTAATCACTTCCAAACCCTTAATCCTGACCCATTAAGCATTAAACTGTATTTTGGTTGATCCATTTTGACCCCTAGTTGACCAGAGGTCAAAATGACCAAAATGCCCCTTAAGGGTAATTTTGAAGTTCTCACATGACTTCAATATGCCCTTTTCAAATCAAACCCCAGGACCTCCTCCAATGTATCCTAGTCACCATTAGGAACACATTGGACTCAAGCCCTGAACCTGGTTAAACCTGGTTGACGAGATCGACCTTTATGACCAAAATACCCCTATGAGACTCAAATACCTATTTCAAACCAAATGAACTCTAAATCGCTTGCAACCACTTCCAACAAGTTTCAAATATCAAACCCAACCTTTTGGACCCAAACCCAGACCCTGAGTCAACATGGTTGACCAAACAGGCCCTTAAGGGTCAAAACAGACATTTTGACTGTTCGATTTATGTCCACTATCAACTATGTTGAAATAGACTCAAATAATGAGCTTTTTGAGGTGGGTATTCCTAAATGATTGTTGACTTCTAAATCTATTGCAAAATATAAATCGATGAATGCGACAAAGATGGCAGACACCGAATATAATATTGCGTGAAATCATTTTAAGATGCCCCATGTGCATCAAAATTATTAAAAAATGTCATCTATTCTACAACGCGGGCTACACCAATGTATTTGAAGCATCAAAATCATTAAAGGGGGACTCTCAAGATCAATTTGGCTGGACGTGATGAAAATGACAAATGATGAACATGACTTCATGCAAAATCATTCAAACATTTTTTTTTTTGCAAAACAAATTATGCCATAATGTTTTGAAAGGTGAAAAATACCCAACAAGAACTACACCAAATTGCTACGCGATAAAAATGGCAAACAATGAATGCGTTGTCAAGCAAAAATCTCTCAATCACTGCCATTTCCGCAAAATGGAGTGCGGCGATGTGTCCAAAATGTCAAAAATGTTTGGAAGGACACCCATATTGCTTGGGTCGTTGCACAAGGTAGTAATGAAAATCCACCCACGCTAGAATCGAGGATGAAATTCGATTTGTGTGGAGGATGAAATTCAATGTGTGGACAATGAAACTTGGCGAGGTGAATCAGTACACAATTGAAATAAGGATTTTAATTTAAAAATATTATTATTATTGTTGTTGCTAAAATTTAATTTAAAATTATCATTTAAATTTTAAATCTATTAAATAAAGGAGGATTTATCAACTCATGCTGGCAATGATCTAGCTCACCATTTAAAATCATTAGTTTTAATTTGATGTTCTAAATCATTTTATGTTACCAATTCTCTTTGAAGGCTATAGTTTTCAAATATATAATGAGATCATTGGTTGCTTTGTATTTCTAATGCAAGTTATTGTAGAAATCTTGGCTACTTTTTTTTTTTTTTGGCATTTTAAAACATGAACCAATCATACATTGCACTTGGTGTTATAGGGAAAATTCTATAGGGTTTCAAACATATAATGAAATCATTGATTAATAACTGTTTGTAATACATGCTGGAGAAATCATGAGTACTTTTTTCCTTTTACTTCAAAATGAATCAAACTGAAATTGTAGTTCCAGACGTTGGGGTAAATGTTGTAGATGTAACGAAAATGTTCTTTCATGAATTCTGGGTGTGGCATTGAGTGTTTTTCTTCTCGTCAAACTAAATCCAACGATTAGTGTAATATGATCTAAAGGTTAATTGTCCTCATCAACTCACTGTCTATGCATGAAGAAAGAGTAGCTTTAAACAAAATCTTGAGATATAGCTACAAATGTTGGCGAAATCTTGTAAATTTATTTATATGTTGTAATATCCTTTCAGGCCATCAGAGGGAAGATACAGGGAAAAAATTCTTGATGGCTACATTTCTTGCCCTGGTGTGGCTTGTGGTCGTCATCCAGTGTATCACAGGATCTGATGTCCTAAGATGGAGATCATTCTATGCAACCCAAGATAGTGCCTGGAAAGTTCATTACAGTGAGGTGTTTGATCATGGCATTAGGGAGGCTTTATGCTGCTTGGGACGTGTGAAATATCTGTATGATTCTCATTTTCAATTTTCTGATTTAACCTATCCATTAAAAAGGTGGATGTTTTATTCCATGGGCTTTTTTTTTTATTAATTTCAGGAGTGTCTTGGAAGAAGATGAGGTATTCTCCGTAGCAAGATTATTAGGTGATCTTGTGGCTTATAGAGCCACAGGCACTGGGCATTTAGAGCTCTTGGCAGGCAGGTTAAATGCCTTTCTTTTGTCAAAGTAGATACTAATCATTTATATGAGTTGTTGTTTTTTAAGTACTGCTGTGTTGCGTAAGGTACAAATTATGCATATATATTTATGAGAGACCATTCATCTTATCAACTATTAAACTTGACAAAGATTTAGGCATCGTTTGAGACGACTTTTTTACTGCTTCTTGAAGCAGCTTTCTAATAAAAAAAATCAATTTTTATACTAAAAAGTTGCTTCAAGAAGCAGTAAAAAAGTTGTCCCAAACGAAGCTTTAGAAAAAATCCAATCCACTATTTTCATGTTAATAAAGTTACGTACCATCTTGACTTAAGCACGCGTCGAGCTTCTGTAGAAAATTGAGGGAAAACTTTCATACTGCAGAGCACAGTTATCATTGCTTATTTGATCTATAGCTACACCTGTGTACCGTCAAAATGTTCACTTTTTCCGTTCACAATGAAAACTATTTATGATGAATGAAAGTTACTTTTTTGTTTTCAAAATTTATTTATTACATAGTTATTTTAAATTTTCATGTCTTCATCAGTTTACCCGTTTAGATTTTTCTCTCGTAATGAGCTTCCATAATTTGAGTCTTGAATCATTGCACATTTTATAACTGGTCATTCAGCAAATAACGCACAACATAAATTCTAGTTGGTATTCCCTATCCGAGTTGCTAATTTTCAATGGACTAGAATATATTATATGTTTTATTAACCATTTTAGCTCCATCAAGTTGATGGCATTCATAAAAGGCATGCCTTCAATTTGTAATGTTGTTCTTCTATCATTATAAGACAAGCTTTTCCGCTGTTTCTTCTTTTTTCCTTGCTATTCTGGTTGAAAGAGTTAATCACATCCTGTGTTCAATTGCATGACTGAATCGATGATATTAGTTAAAATAGAAAAATCTAAAAATGTAATTGATCTTGGTGTTACTATTTTTTCTTTATCATGCATCAATCTTATTGCCTTAACCATTTTAATCTTTTGACACCTTGTCTGTTTTATATTTTGCGTCCTTTTCAATTGTAATAAATTGAGGAGATTTTCAACATATAAATCCCTATGACTGATGTTTTAATTGTTATCTGGTCGATACGCATGTAGAAAGATTTATAAATATGAATTTATATTTCCTGTTTCAGGGCTTGCTCTTTTGCAGAGTCATAAACAACCTACAAAATCATACAACGAGGACATGGAAGCACCTTTGGCCCGTATTCAAGAGGCTAGAGTTCTTCATCAATTTGCTGAAGCTGCATATACAGTATGGTCGTGTGAACTGGATTCCTTTTGTTATCCAAAATGATAGGTGTACTTGACCAGTGTTTTTTGTAGGGACCTTTGCTTGATTTCGGAAGGAATACAGTTCTCTTTCCATGCTCATGGCTCTATAGACAAGGAGTTCTGACTCCCTGGACTCACAACAGGTTCTGATTGCATTATCAATCATTATTGCTGTAAAATTATAGCTGTGGATTACAATAATTAAGGCACCAATCAAAATTTTTTGCTATATTTGAAGCTAAAATGCCTGCATAAGGATTGTTCTTCTTTTTGGTATTCATTTTTTTTTTATGATAGTGATATCGTTAAATATCATTGCAGGCGTCCTATACTTGAAGGTGACAATTGGTGGCGAGGGCATGCTGCGGCATTTTTAAAGTGTGCTAATTTGTCCCCACAAGCTCTTCAACGTGGCCGTGTTATTCAGGTAAGATCACATTTTGTTTTTTTCTTCAGTAGTTATTGTTTGCCATCTATCAAAAAGTTAAATGTCTTTAAGTTGATAAGTTGGATGAGCGATTAATCTTGACATTTATTGTTAGAATCTTTGTATCATGTGTCAATAATATTCCTATCAAGATTTATTATTATATAAAACATCGGCTTTTACGTGAGGAAGCTTAGCCGGATGAGTGTCTTCACTCTTAAAGACAAAATGAGAAACAAGTATATACGTGAAAAGGTTGGAGTAGCTCCAGTGGCAGATAAGATTAGTGAGAGTCGTCTTAAATGGTTTGGACACATAAAATGTCGTTCGTCCAATGACCTGATTAGGAGATAAGATATATTGGATATGGCCTAGGTAGATGTAGAACTAAAAATACTTGGCTAGGAAATATTAGAAATGACCTTTTTATTAAATTTAAATATGAATTTAACTCTTAACATAACAAAATGGAGGAAAGTATTCATGTAGCCGATTCCACGTAGTGAGATAATGGCTTGATTTTATTGTAGTAGTGTAAAATACCAGCTTTCACAACTTCAACATAAATGAAAGAACAAGTTTGTGTATTTTAAATTTGTACATTTATAGAGCGATGGGGAAGTATGTTGAATAAAAAAAAGAAGAATGATGATAAATGAAATGAAATATAAAATTAGTTTACACGATTGCTACATGGTGCTCGTTTAATAACTAATATGACTATTGCCAATCTTTAGTACAGTTGTACAATAACTATAATATAACTACTGGAAATATTGAGCAATAATCAGCAGTACTAGTTTGGTTGAAACAACAATTTATTTCGTCCAACAACTAGCAGCTCTCAGGCATCTCTCCAACAAGCTCTCCAAAACAAACTCTCAACTCACTCTCTGGCTCTCAGTAGTAACCTCAATTGTAGCTACCTGGAAAGCTCTCTCAACTGCTGGTCACTAGTACCTTCAAACAAGGAAACAAAAGTTAGCATATAATTAATAAAATTAATAATGAAAAAAGTAAAGCTACTTCTAAAGCCGAAAAAAGTAACAAGCACACTACTGAAAGTTAGAGAAGAAAACAATTGCTGGCTAGTAATTGTCAAAACCACAACTGCTGGCTAATAAGTGTCAAAACAATGACTGCAGGCTAGTACTAAAACAAAGATGACAAAACAAGACACTGACACTGGTGTTAAAAAAATGAAGTGTGTAAAGCTATGTTCTCGTTAACCTAATCCCTATAGGTAGCTTCTAATGGAAGTAGTGAATCCTACTAGTGACTATTTCACTAGACAAATCTATTATGTGAAGTAATGGACATCTGAAACATCCCGACAATTTCTAATAGAAGCCGTAAGTCTGACTTTTGAGGAAAATGGCTTGGTAATAATATAACCCTAGACCTCTCACATGAGCATCCTAGTTTATAGAGCTAGGTTGTAAGACCCACTATACGGGCCACTTAACTTACAAAGCTAGGTCATAAGACCCATTATTAGACAACTTCTAAATCCATAGAAGCCGTAAGATCTGTCATTAAGGCTACTTTCAAATGAAAATCTTACGTCCCTACCTAAATCAAATTAAATGGGCTACTTTCAAATGAAAGCTATAAGCCTCGACCCAAATCCAAATTATGGGCAACTCCTAAACGGGGCCGTAAAACCTAATTCAAATTCAAACTATGGGCAACTTCTAAATGAAACCATAAGATTTACTTAAACTAAATAATGAATATATAATCACTTCAGCTTACTCAAGATTCTTGAGATGAGGTAACACATGACTGTTAATCAGATTCCTTAGACAGTATGATCAATGGTCGCTAGTGTTGGTAGACTGAACCCTACGGTATTCCTGGGATGATGGAACCATGAGATCTTAATCGGGTCTACCTTCATCCCCCCACAAACAGGATTTAAAACATTTACACACTGTTGCATACACATTTGTACTTCATGCATAGACTAAATATAATTGCATCCTTAATCGAGAGTGCTCTTCTACGCATTAGAAGGGATAATTAACTATGAGGGATTGCGTTCATAGGAAATAAGACCTGGATCTAAATAAAACCTGACACTCTCTCCGAGGAAATCTGGTTAATTTAAAATTCAATCTACCTCAGGAAAATAAGAACCTTAAGCTTGTGAGAGCGAGGTTCGCGCCTATTATTCTCGAGCGCCTATTATTCCTGAGCTAACAAAGTATAGTGACCATATGCAATTTTCATTGTAATGTAGGAGACTATTATTTGTTCATTTTGCCTCTTGTGATTTGAATTTTGAAAGGGCTCATAAATGATTGAATGTTTTACCAGCAAAGTTTGGTTTATTGATAATATCTTGTGAAGTTAGGATTCTATAGATAAGAAGTGTAGAATCCACTTGTATGATGTTTTTTTTTTTGTGGGCATGAATTTATTATTGGAAACTTAAACCCATTTACATGGACTATATTTCAAATAAGGGCAGCAATCTGCTAGTAACATACAAATGCAATCAACAAATAATTATTTTTCTTGCTATAAACGTAATATGCATTGATTTAGGCATTTATTAGCTATAAATTATGGCTAGATAGGTATAATGAATAAGTATTACTGTAAATATTCATAGATTAGAAAGATAATTATTTAGATTTATTAGGATAAGTTTGATTGAGCAAGTTACTCAATCACAGTCTTGTATGTCACCTTATATAATGAGTTTATCCCTCTAGAGGAGGGTAATCAATTTGTGCATGGCTCTATTGTCATGATATTCGGTCTAGGGCAATAAATCATCATTATCTTTTTCTCTCGAAAATATCGTATGAGGATAATGTTCTCTCTTTTATTTCACTCAAAGTAGAGATTAGTTTTTTTGTTTGTTCATAAGGGACTTGAAGAGATTGTGAGGATCCACAAGACTTGTCTTGATCTTGCTCAGCGAGTTACTATTTGTTTGTCAAAAATCCTGAAATGATCTCTTATTCGTACAAATTGCTTGTTTTACATGGGTCTCACTTCGCAAGTTCAACCTGACCTGACCTAGAGGTCACACGTTGTATGCCATGCGAACCCTAATTTGCAAGGGGCCACACGCTGTAGGCCACATGTTACAACATCGAAGCCTGATGTCATTACAACATCGACATTTCAAAACCATCTCAATATCAAAGTTTGACATTGTCTTGATATTAATGCTCGATGCTAGCAATTTATACACTCACAATTTGACTGCTCATCTTTATCCGATGTCTTCTTAACATTGATGACCAACGTCCTCTCAACATTGACAACATAAGCCCTCTTGACATCGACGCCTGATACTTACTGCATAATATCTGATGTAGAACGTACAAGCATGGATGATTAAACTAAGAAAGTTTGCACGCTTACATTTTAGAACACAATAATTATAAGCTTTGTCTTGATGATAGACGACAAAATAGAAATGATAAGGTGGTAAACTAGCTTAGGTCTAAGCACATGCGAGAGATTGAGATCATTAATTAATCAACTAAATCTTACGTTGCATACATGAGTGGTTTCAACAAGAATTCCAATACTAACAATAAGATTAGTCTATGAAAGGTCCCTCACACAACTCTTCTAAATACTAGGCTTTAGCGGAGATGTATTAACATTATCGTCATGAATTTAATAATAACCACAAGCAAGGATGTAACTATGAAGATAGAGAATCTGATGTTGAGTTT